>NC_063277.1:6498384-6807051 GCF_910591885.1 Bombus terrestris
GTCCTTTTTACTTAAACGTTACCGTGTGTGGTCACACGAAGAAACAAGAAATCAAGATATTAAATATTAACAAAGACTTGGTAAACACACTTCGCGTCGGATCTGCTGATATCAAGTTTCAGGAAAACTGTACATTGCAAACATATTTTAATCTTTTTCTCGAATCCTCATTCAAATATCGTACTGTGGAACGTGCGAACGTAGTCAACGAATGTGCGAACATGGACTGCGAACCTGATCTATGAACGTGAACTACGATCCTAGCCTACGGAACGTACGAACGTTGTCCGTGAACGTGTCCAGCGAATTTTGATTTTTGCCCCGAGTCCTCATTCAAATGCCGCACTGTACGCTCGAGCAATTGACAGCGAAAGATTTTATTCGAATTGTCGATTTTGAGGATCGCGATTCAGTTTCAGATACTGAGCTGGCACTGGTACCGACTCGAGGCAAGAGCATTGTTTTCAGGCCATGCATCGCTCCGTGAATAATTGCGCATTCGACGGGAATGCAAGAGAACGGTCCACGACTGTTCGACCACTGTTCTCGTTGCGGCTGGATTAGGTACGTATACGCGGATCTCACGCGTTTGCTATCGTTGCATCCAAAATCGGCCAGCTGACCGCATCGATGACCCTAATTTTCCCAAATAATTCGCACCTCTGACCACACGCAGCTGCGGCATCAGACGTCAGACGTAATTTTCATCACCCTCGTAATTTATAGTTGGATATAATTGCGATCGAACTGAAATACCACTTGATTCCCGATAAACATCACGTCCGTCGCTGATCACGCGAAATTTCAAGAGGAACCTTTGAAATGGTCAAATGAAAGGCGTTGACTCGATTGCGTGATATTGGTAGGTGTGGTTACATGAGCACCAAATGTAAAGTTGACCTTTGAACAACGAGATTAATCACTCTTAGAAGCCAGGTTAACTCCAAGCCTTTTATGCTAATAATAATTTATAGATTTCCTTTTTGCAATTTCTTCAAATTAAATGGGATAAGATTATTGATCAGCCTTGTAAAATCCATCTTCGCAGATGTGAATTACAATCCGATCGACATTTCGAAACTTGTTATCGTCTATATTCAAGTTCCAATCGGTCCAACAACGTTCAAACTCCATTAAACAGTGTATCATGCCCAAGAAAACTCACACTGGTCATTAGAAAAAGTTCAAAGGGTTTACAGTACAAGATCCATTGAAAGTTCCTAGCAGTCACCCGAGATGGAAAAGCATTCAAAATAGGGACATGAAGGATTTACACGATAGCCAGAGGTGTATAAGGAATACATATATGCCGGTTGTTGCCACGCTTCTCAAGAATGGTGATCGATACGGTTTGGTAAAGTCGTGACGCCAAGAAATTCCAAGCTGTCGTCGAGGGTTTATGGTCGGTTTACGGAGTCAAGACGCTGCGAAAAAGGAGAAAGCAAAGGAGAGAGTAAGAGAGAGAGAGAGAGAGAGAGAGAGAGAGAGAGAGAGAAGAGGAGGGAGGAAGGAGAGAGGGAAAGAGAAGGGACAACACAAGGAAGGAAAAGAGGTGAAGCAGACGTCGGTACCAGAGAAGAAAACGAACTCGACCGAGTGTATAGACGCTTAAGAGTCAGATATTACGACGTGCAGGCGCGTGCACGATGTTCCTTTTTACGGGCGCACCCACACGAGTTTCTTCTTCCTCCTCTTCCTTCTTTTTTCTTTTTCGTCATTTTTTCTTCGACCAGTACATCTTCCTCTTTTTAGCTACAGCGCGCAGCGTCTTTCTCGCGGAAGGTCCATCCTCTGCCGGTTACTTGAACATTATGTGGAGCTGCATCTATAAAACCACATTTTTACAGCGGCGCACTTCATTCGTTACGGTCTGCCCGTTTGCCACCCACGTTTTACGGTTCGTTGTTGCATAAGAGACCGCGTATCACGGCTTTTTTCGGCAGAGCGCAACCACTGGAAAAATATTTGAATTCCATTTGCGTTCCGTCCGACGGAGACTTCGATGGTTTAACGCCCACCGGAATAATATTATAAACTCCGCGGAAATACAATAACTAATAGCACTGTACAATTATCGTTCTGACTCGAGAAAAATATTCTAAATATAACGGACATTCTGTTAAAGTTGAATATGTAACGAGTCCTAAATAAAACGTTTGTTTTAACATTTGGAGTTTTAGAGGATGGAATCTTTATTCAAATTAAAACAAAGATATGAATTCTGCATTTTTCAGCCTACCCATTTTCGGTCTAATAATTTTTTAGATCTCAGATCTTTGCTGCAAAATCGCATAAATAGGTTACTTTATATTTATATTTTAATAGGTTAATACGTATCGAACTACGTTCATAGAACTCCGAAGATATCGTACATTTTTGCAATTTCTGCATCACTTTCTACTACAACAATTATTACAAAGTTTGTATGTTCGAATAATAGATGATTCGAGCAATAGGACATTTAGGATAGTAGATGTTCGAACGATGAATGGTTCTTTCTCTACGGGTATTAAAGTATCTAAATATTTTATAACGATAACATTTGCCAAAAAATAACGAGAGATACGATCACGACGATGTCCAAAAATATTTTCTTTGGATCAGAATACAATCTCGAAGAATTTCACATAAGAGGAATCTGCAGTAGTTCATATTCGTCCGAATATACTCGTTCAACCGGGAAAGAATATTGACGGTATTTGGCTCGGAATGGACGATTTATCGAAGTCACGTGCTGGAATCATTCTTTCACCGAGAACCTGCAGACGTCGAATGCATTCCAAGGAATAGAGGAATGTAAGAAAGTTTGTATTTTAGCATCGTTGAATGTGACCGCGATGCATAATGAGTTTTCAGCTTCGAAGCGATTTATTCTCCAGCAAAAATATCATTCGAAATACGATTGAATTTCAATTTATTGCATGTTCAGTTCTAAGAAAATGTTATCTCTATATCAAAGGATATTGAAAAAGAAAGAATCGCGACATTTGGTTGCGGATAATATAATAATCGTGCGACGTTATTAGCTATTAGGAAATTTCGATTTATCAATTTCGTATAAAGTAATGTTATATTTTACATTAAACGAATATCGAAAGTTTCGTTGCTTAAATTATTTGTATTGCAAATAGACGAGTTAAAATTCCTGTTCAAAACGTCTCCAAGGGTTTAAATCAATCTCTCAACCAGTATGGTGCCGCGTGGATTGTTTCCTTCTCAGAATTGTAACTCAAAATTTAATCAATCTGATATGAGATTCTCTCGCTGGGAGGTTGTTCCACAAATCAATATTAGGCAACCGGTTGGAATTGAAGAGAAACTGACAATGATCGCTTGGCAATGTGTTTCGTTGCAAACGATGAACTATAAGCGTCGTTGTACTGCATTGTTTCGAATGATCGCTCTCGAAAGACTTGTATCCCCGAATACCGGATTGCTGTCGAGAGACTATTTTCAAACGATTGGTTTCTGTGACTGATGTCGAACGAGTACCTACCTTGATCAACCAAAGACTTTTCGAATGAGTGACATCGAAAAAAACAGGTTTCATTCAGCCGATTTGATTGACCATTGCCGAAATTCTAATGAAAAGTTTGGAAGAAAAAAGAAAAAGCATCGAGTCTGTTTCTCCATCGGTAAAGCTAAACAAGAAGAAGGGGGTGATGAACTACGATAAAACATATCGAGCTTTTCAGCGCAATTAGATACAACACTTGTCATAATTATTCGAAGGATAAACTTTCTATACATAACTTTATCTTCGTAATTTTCTCATATTTTTTGTTGTATGATTTCTACTATTATACAAAAGCTAAGTAAGCGTTTCTTGCTATTGTTAACGACTCAATGCAATGATGAATAATGTTTTAATAGTGTAATTGTTTAAAAATCATACGCGTCTTGAATCTAAATTATTCAAGCAACGTTCATCAACATATCAAGTCATTTGAATAATCACAAACTATAGCGCACACGTGATTTCACGGTGTTAAACATTCGTTTTGAATAAGTAAAATTTAAAAGGCTCGCGTACAACGTGATACATTGACAGAAAGTGTGAGAGGGCAAGTGCCGTTTGATCGGGTTTTCATAAACGTCACTTTCGATAGTTCGATTATGCATATCCGGCTTAGCAGAGGGTACATGGAAGCAGCATCCATGTGCAGTAGTAGAAAATCCAACGGCCGTTGTCGGTACGGAGACAGAAACAGGGAAGCGAGAAGGGTCCGTGGCGAGCGTGCGAGAGGAGGATCAGATCGGGGTGGTTTGATATTAAATCCTGGTGACTGGCGCGGCCTAGACGAGACGAGAGGTGACGAGAAGCCTCGCAACACCAGATGGTACTGACGTGCTGAGTGACGTCAAATTAAAACACGTAGCAGTGACGCAACGATTCGGTGACATCCCATACAACTTCGTTTTTCCTGCTTTAGATCGTTGTGTATTTGATTCTCCTTCGAGAAATCCGCGTCCTCTACAATTATTCTTCTTCTTCCCGTCCACGTGGCTTCCTTGCATACTGTTATTTTCCTTTTTATATCGTCAGTTTGCCAGAAGAGCGACGCAACTAACAAGAAGAGATCGTTGAGACAGAAATGTCGAAATAGAACATTATTTAGTTATTCGATTACTTGTGACCATTAACAAATTTTTTTCCTTTACAATTTAGTTCGTTTAGGTTTCAGGAACTTTTAAACATTTTCAGAGTGCAGAAGATTTATAAAATATATTTCATCGTTATTTGCTAGATATACAGAGTGGTCCGTAACTGATGGTACAATTGAGTACAAGGTGATTCTATGTGAAAAAATGAGTAAAAAATATAGAATAGAATTTGTTGATATGATGCTTTGATTCTGAGAAAATTGAGTTTGAGAATTTACCAAGTATTTATACCAATCAGTGGGAGGTTATTATACATGCGAAAATAAATAAAAGATGTAAAATAAAATTTTTCCGTTCAACATAGTCAAAAATGTTATTCTACATTTCTTATTTATTTTTACATGTAATTTAATTTCTGTCGATTCTTTATTCTTCTTCAGTCCGGAATTAGTCAAGTTTAAATGCACTTGTCAAATTTTCAAACTCGATTTTCTTAAAAATGAAGCGCCACATGAAAGAATTTTATTCTCTATTTTCGCCTTACTTTTCCTCGTACTCAATTGTACCGGACCACCCTGTATATGTTCGAAATTGAATGATTGATTTTAAACAAGTATCAGCGTGTAAAGTTCACGTGATCTATTCTGAATTTATTTATACCGTGTATAACATCATCGCAAATAGATTAGGCGAATAATCAAATAGCAAATAACAATTCATAATTATTGGAATAATTATCATAGCAAACATTTGATATTTAGAAAATATTTGATATTTACGGCTGAAGTTGATTTCCGGATCTATATTGTTTACATGAAAGGTAGGTCCAGACTGTTAACATTTATTGACAATCATAAATATATATTAAATATATTATTCACTATACATTAAATATTATTATTTTATACATTTTATTTTACATTTTGTACACTTATTTGATGTTATATCGTATTTTATGTTTTATTGTTATTATTATTCGCTCTGCTATTCTATCTATTATTTACTGTGTAATTGTTGTAATTGATTATCTGAATGACGTGTCTCTGTTAATTTCTGGTTCGTACCGTATCTTTTTCGAAGTCTTCTAATCCTGGTACAACTCTGTGCAGGTACTGAACGCACAAAGTGTTACAGAAACGCACCGATAACGACGTGACCGCCTAATTCACCCTTGCCACATGCCCATTGTCCATGAAATACAGAGCAATCCCTTACAAATATCGACCGCGGTCCACCACAGTGCGAATGTATCTCGAGCACGATAAAACCGAAATGCGACGTACGATCGTCTCGATTAATCGACACGTTGAACTCCACAATATCCGCGCGATATTCTTCCATGAAGAGACGTTTATATTCGCATATTCGTTTAGAAAAATTCTTCGAAAAGATTATTGCAAAGAACCGTCGACAAAAAAGAAATAGTAATAAAACGAAATATAAACAATACCAACAGACAATATTCTTCGATTATTTTTCTCTAAATGCACCGATATCTCAATATTTATATTTACAAAATAATGCAAATTTGTGGAAAATAGATAACTTTATAAAAGTTATGAATACTATATTCATCATGAACGAATATTTTTTTACAGAGCATCTAAGCTAAATTTATTATATCGATCTTGGCACACGAAGTCTAACAAGCGGCAAAGGTGTCGTAAAGAATTTAAAAAAAGGAGAAAAGATTTAAAAAGGTATTTCATGACGATGCGGCACGCCATTCGAATGAGAAGCGTCGTACTTAATTTCGTGTAATCAGATTGTGGTGACAAATAGTGTCGTGTTTACACCACTTAATTCAGTTTATTTCGTTAATATTTCTTCTCGGGATCCTATATCCGCCAGGGTTTCTACAGGGCTACATATATCCAAAAGATGGCATATACAAGATAGCGCTTGCTTGCTATACATAATATTTATGTAAGAAACTCTAAAGGATAGTTCGATCATCTTTTTCAAATAACAAAGTGATATTTTTCCACAAGAAATATTTGGATCATTTCCTCCTATGAATATACCATTTGTGTAAACTATCACCGAAACGACAAAGACACAAATGCATTGCTTTTTTTAAATTCCAATTGAATAACTACGAAAATAATATCTTTGTAATTCTTTATCTCTTGTATCGCAAAAGATTCTACAAAAATCAATAGTTTATATTACAATCAGAAAAATAATGCAATTAAATAAGGATAATACTGCATCGGATTAAAAATTCCCATTTCAAAACAAGTTATTTTTATTAAAATCTTTTATCTCGAAAGCGACTTTCAGTCAACAACCTGATAACGTAGGACGTTTACATACATTTCAATAGTAAAACACTCTAATAACGCATGTGTATCCAAGAAACAAGAAATTTACTATATTTCCAAAGAAATTTATACAAAAAAACGTTTACCAGCGATAAACAGCAATTGCGCTCAATCGAAGTCAAACGTGTATTTAAAAACACGATAGGAGAAAAATGGAGCGATAAATATTTGAATAAATTCGGACATATCTCCTTTTGCTAGAAATGTTTCGTCAGCAACCGACGGAAATCGAAGTTACGTCGAAACGTAGCTTCAGTTACGTACATTTGCATTGCGCGAATTTAAAAAAGCAAAGCAAACAGTCGTTGGAATAAACTCGATTTGGAAAACGTTTCGACGACGGCTGTCAAAAGTTATAGAAATGTCTTGACACACGTAGTAAATGTATGCAACGATTCCGGCTTATTTTCCTATGCGTTGAGAGAGAGAAAAAAAGACGCACACGCACGCAGAACAAGGACGGAGATTATAGGGAAATAACGATGAAAACGCGACATGGACCGGGACTATGATTGCCCGGGATGCGAGAGTGGTCGGAATGACTCAGAAAATCCCTGATCACGCTTGATCCGATTATTTATCGCTGTCAAAAAGCTTCGACAAAAGCATCATCCAACCCCTCGAATATCTTTCTCCCCTTCGTTCCTGCTAATGTGGAAACGTTAATCTTATTAAGAGACGCCGCTCCATTGAAAAGCGATTGTTTGTGTTTTGACACTTTAAGAAAGGTCCCACTGCAGAATTATTTTTCACCGATTTAATCCCGCCCCAAACAAATTTGGTACTTTAATCGATGGAATGTATGTCGCTCTATTTTGCAGCTTATAACGTGAAATTTTTATTAGCAATAACAGATTATTATCGCCGATTAAATGAACTTCCGCGTATTAACTTCACTTATCTGAATGTGAACACCCTATTATAGGAACGAAACATTACGGGTATTGGAGAGAATTAATGAATTTCCATTATACGGACACCATATTATAAGGCCGATTTGTATTGTATTTTTAATACTTGTACATATCCCAATGGATTCGGATAAATACATTCGCTGCTACACATTTACTACAATACTTACATTTACTGCTACACATTTGCTGTTTTTCGTATGTATGGCTAATGAACGATTTTGTTATATCTCGTGTATTACTTTTGCTAATTTCCATATATTGATAACTTTCTGTGTATTGTCGTTCTTATCGGATAAAGCTTTCTTTATGCCTCTTCATAGACCTAGATCTCTAACAGTATGTTACAAGAGAAATGAGTAACCTCGTATGTATTAAATATTTATACGCGTACCTATGTGTGTACCTGGAATAGCCAGATGGATATAATGTAGCTTACTTTTTCGTAAGGAAACGGTGTGCGTAAAAGAAAAACACGTAGACAAGCAGATGAAATTATATCTTGGTAAAATAAAAATATGTTTTATTTTCTTACCTTTCACACGATCCCACATTATTTTATATAACGTATGCGATAAAATATGATTTTAAAACATGTTTCTAAAGCATTCTCGTGTATATAAACACAACAGGAATATCAAAGTTGAGAACCAAAGACTGAAATTATAGCATAGAGGCCTTTAGAGCTATCCTAAGGAAGCCCTCCCACAGTGCAGCCATCGTTTCATTACCATATATAGTAATTCTTGCAACATAAACTGCTTGATTAATTTCAATAGAATATTATAACGCAAATATATGTCACATCTCGTTTTTAATAGAAAATATTTTGCCGTAAATTGTAGAAAATTATGCGTAAAATTTGTTTAACACTTGAACAGCCTAAGCGACTAAGCACGTCAAACACGGAAAGATATGCTACTTTGAAAGAGACATAGATATTAGCTGATTACATTAGTAAAATTTTTTATTATCATAATCTTCTTAACGAAAATTTTAAGATTTGCAAAATTTACATACACGTGCGAATAATTTTACGATATATTTTATGAATTCTGTGCTTACGACACGATCTTACGTCTTTGTTACGTCTTTGAAATTAATGAATTAATTAACTAACTAAGCGTTCACATGAGAATTTCGAATACGCAATAAATCATGGAATTTTCACGATTGATTACATTAAAATTTGAAATGAGATGGATAAACGAAATGAGTAATAATACAATGTTGATCGAAGAACAGCTTGTTGAGCCGAATGTGCCAAGAACCTGGGCTCACCGTTCGATAATTTGAGAAATTACCGAGTGAACGGGAAGGGATGCGGTAGCGATCGCTTGAAGCGCGACTCGTGTTTGTAGTTAAACGAGAGCTTAATTAGTTTTCGCCGGCAGCTGCCGCCATCAGCTTAAAAAACGCCACGGTGATACGGATCCGGGGTTATTACACCTCGCTATGTTGAAATGAAATTTTAATTAGAATTCGTATAAATTTGTGCGAACGTTGTCAGTGCGTAATTAGCGCGCAACGTTCAACTGGTAACGCACGTGCGTACACGTATTAAACGTGCTATTTCCGGTCTCTTCGTACGTATGTACATTGAAGTCTCAGAAGTGCAACTTACAATAAGAATCGTATAAGAACGATATATTACGATATTTGTACAGTTCCGTACCAAATTACGTGTACAGATACGAAGTGAAATTAATCAATTTCACTTTTTGTGAATTTCCCAATTACATTATTCCAATGCACGATTAGTATTCAATGTCTTGAACAGCAAACTAAGATTCTAAGGTGAGCGTAAAAAGAAATAATGTACGTAGTCGTCATTCTTCTCTAGATCTCAATTTACCGTTAAGTAAGTAGCCTGTCTACCGAGCAACTCATATCTATACTTATCATCTTTCCAGAAGGATAATTACAAAGTAATTTTGTTAGGAATTTTATAAGTTACAGATTAATTTAATTGCCATATACATTATTAATCGAATAGTGTTATTGGAAAGAAACGAAGTAGATATGTGTTTAAATAATTGCTCGAATAAACATTTATTCCCTTATAATTCAATTCTAATGTACGATATATCAACCAAACTCTCTCAAACAGAAAGATCAAAGATTCCACAAAACTTCGAACCGTGAAAATTCCAAATATATTCTCATTTGGCTGAGTGCCCGCGAGACCTTAAATTATTTTACTGGAAGCTCCTCTCAAGGAGGATTCATCGTGGTGTGACCGTGTCGATAACTTCGTGACTACGACTTTCCATCTCTGTGTAGCATCGCGTTATGGCAGTGGAAGAACGATTTCCGAGTCGTGACTTTGATCCTTGATCCGACAATGTTGGTTTATAGCGAACGTAATATCAGCTCGCGGGAAAAGGTGCTGCCTTCCAACGCTGTAGCTGTTACGAATAATTAATTTCCAACGCATATATCTATACAAAGAGAGAAAGAGAAAGAAAGAAAGAGAGAGAGAGAGAGGCCAATAGACAGACAGAGGGAGATTGAGAGAGGGAGAGGGAGAGAGAGAGAGAGAGGAAAAGAGAAAATTTGCATTTTATCGGGATAAGCGTTTCGGGTGAAACTTCTAACGCGCACGTTAAGGCACATAATCGTATTATGCCCGGCCTGGATACCAAAGTTATGAAATCATCAATTACGACCTCATACACATGCACACATACACGATATCTCCATCAGAACGATACGAAGCTCAAAACGTCGATCAATAGTGGCAACATCAAAAGCAACTACGAATTGGCTACGTAAATCTCACGGTTCCCCAAGGTTTCGCGTCGAAAGTGGAATCGATGTACTTAGACGAGTTGGTCGGGCAAGCAAATAAATTTCTGGTAAGTTGCCAAGCGGTGCTTGGCCCTCCGGCGGACCAGAGAGACGAACATCGCGACCAGAAACCGGTATTGGATTATTCGAGTATGTAAACTGACCAGATGCGGATCTCGAATTATTGTTATTTCACTGACGATGTTACGGCCCGTGATATTTAAATTTTGCTCGTTGCGCCTCGTTAAAGAGTTTGGTACAGGATCGTAACGCGCTTGGTCCGTATAAAATTGGAAGATTTCCATCTTGGCGGTATCTCTTTGGGGAAACGATTAGCGTAATCGAATTGTGAATATTTCTCTTGACTCTTTATGTATTGACTGGAGTAATAAATTCGATCTTCTTTCGTTAGTGTACGAATTTCGAAGAATGTTATAAAAATCAATCGAAAAATGTGAAAATACGCTTGCCTGACTTTTTTGCTAGAAGATACGTATTTATAAATAAACGAGATAAGTAAAGTAGATTTTAGTATATTTATTTAACAAAATCCGAATGGGTTTGTGACTTAAGCTCGGTAAATAGAACATCAGTATCTGACGTAGATTATGAACGGTCGAGTTATATGCACTTGGTCTTTGCCGAAAGCTGTAACTTCGAACGAAAACAGTCGATAAGATAGAAAAAAATTATCGCAAAATTAAATCGTCGCGAAAAAGGAAGAAAGCATCGAAAATTCGGTACAGAGAAAAAATCCAGGACACACGGATGTAGATCGTGAATTTCTCCGGCAGACCTTTTTGCAAGTAGCGCCATGATTTTAAACCATGGCATTACCACTCGAAGCAAAAGAAATAATTCTCTCAAGGGGAAGAAAAACACGACGTTCACGCGGGGATATGTAAAACGTACGAGCGTGCAAGGGTGAAATCGATAGTATCGAGGAAGGCGAGTGTGGCTGAGAGTCGCCAGTGATATTTTTGCAACGTCGCCATCCTGTCCCCTCCCCCTCTCGTCTTTCACTCGTGGCTGCTTTCCGCGTGACTTCGCGCTTCCTCCCCAAAGAAACTTTAATCTATCAGATTAAAGGTTTTTCGTGCCACGGACAGATAAATGTTTCGGCGTGTACACGCGGAAAGATTTACACAACGCGAGCACATCTCACCGATAATTTACGCACTTGTTTGTGGCAACTTTAACGTAATGTTCTCCGCCAGAATTCAGAATGGGAAAGATGCGCATTTATCTTGTCCCATCGTCATCCGTAAAATGTTTTTCAATTTTAGTCCGAGCGTGAAAATTTTACTGTTTAAGATAGCTAAAAATGATCGTTATTGTTTAAACTTGTTTATTCGTGATGATGGAAACTGAATTATTATTTTAATTTTGTTTAATGAAAATAAGGGCGTAAACGCTTAGCAGTTTGCAATATTTAGAGAGTTGAAAAATGCTTAATCGATCATAGAATCGAAAATTAATCTTGCAGGAGCAAAATATAATTTTGTTATTCATGGTTGGATTCCATCTTTTGGTTTCTATTTAATTAACGATATCTTGTCGGTACAGAATATTGAAGCTAACACGAAACCATAGTATAAGGTACGAAACTTTATATCCACTTTCGTAAGAAATGAATTTTATGCCTTTCTTGCATTTGAATACAATATTCATGTATATGTAAATTATGAATCACCCTCTATATATATCTTGGGATATTCCTACCATGTTTCGTATTTTCTAACGTCTATCTACATTTTCTACTTAATATCGTAATTCAATCACGTGCGTATTGAACTAGCTAATTAAGCGTTACAAAAATATACATGCAAATTACGATTTACGCTGAAAGTATCGGCTTTAGAACCTAGATTAATTAAACACTTTTTTATCTTGCTGCTACAATCCTTTAAACTCTCAGGTGCCTTTTTATGTCACCCTACATAAATTTAAGGTAAAACGTTGAGAGGATAAAGCTCTTTGCTCCTTTCCTACACACAATTCGTTCCATATATCCATCCACGGTATTCGCGAGTTTTTCTCTCTGTATTTTCGTACATTTCCATTTCTATTTTCTTTTAGATCGAAGTAGGAGAAACTTGGCGAATTCAGTGGCGCGAGTTTTAACGAAACGCACGTGGCGGTAACGATAAAGAGGAGGGCCGGCTAGAAAGCTGGTTGAGGGAGTCAAGTTGGATCGAGTCGAGTCTCGGAGTTGATTCTCGAGGTGAGCTCAGACGAGACAAGACGAGACAAGACGAGGCGAAGCGAGGCGACGCGTAAAAAGCCCAGAAAACGATTTATCTTTCGGCGAGATACGATCGCAACGTGACTCTGAATCGCGGCCGAACTTTCTTGACTTTTCTCGTTACGTGGGTTCGCGAAGGCGAAGAACCCAGCGAGAAGTTCGCGGCTGACTAAAAGACGAAAATTCTTAGGTCCGATCGACGCCATGCCAACGTACAAGATCCTACACACCCTACGCTAGGAGCTTGGATAACTGAAATACGTCAGTTGCATAGCGAATGAAACTGTCAGACAAAAACTGGACCGCAGTTTTCGCGGTTCTATGGAATGAGAAAAGTTTCTAAGCTGGTTAGAGGTAAAAGTCATCTGGCCGTGCCCGTAATCCCTTGTTAATGCGAGTCATTCGAGTGTGACCCAATTGTCTTCGCCAGTCAGGACCTGGCAACGTGTACTTTCTCAAATCAATTAAGCTTAGTTAATATTCTACGCTGCTTGTTCCACTAACTTTAATTTCCCGAACTTTAAAAACCTTCTCGCTTTACTTGACGAAAGTTACACGCTAATTCTGTTTTAATCGACGAATCTGTTTTTTATTCCTATGCAACCATATGTCTTGTTTTATCTGTTACGTGTTAGGTTACTTTTAATGGATATTGTAAAAGCTTTTGGAGGTTTTTAACTCTGTCGTCGCTTCAATCCCGTTCTTCTTTCAACAAGCAGATTTTCAATGTTTTTAACCCTTGTAAGGACTTTTTAACTATCATATCTCGATCTTACTTTTATTTCAGCAAACGAAAAGGATTTACAATGTGTAAAAGGAAGATGTTTAACGTGACGTCGTGCGTATTAATAAGAAATTTTTCATATTGTTTTCGAACTTGAGAAATGAAAAATCATGCACAGTAACGATCTTTCCATACTTTCCTCAAATTTAAAAAACAGATATTATAAATATAAATAATACTATAAAATCGCATAACAGATATTTAGTGTACGTAAAGAATTTTTCTTGCTTGTTAATGCATCGTCCTAGTTGAAAGGACGATATTAAGTACACTTTTTATTATAATTTTCATATAATGATACGTTTCTTTCTTACCTGTTACACGTTAAAACTACTCTAACTAGGGGTTATAAGACGTTTCTGTTAGTCATCAAAGGAAATCACAGCAAGTGTCTGAAAGACATTGACGAGCCACGATGACAAAAGAAATATTTTTCAGAATCACGTAACACGGACATTTAGTGCATCTAAAAAGACTCTTTCTTGTTAATGCAGCGGCGTAATTTGAAAAAAACAATGTTAAGTACTGCAACGCTACGTATATATCGTAATCTAAAAAACCTGCCTCTACATATACAAAAAGTAATGAAACATCAAGATGATGGATGTTCCGTACATTATTCGTTGGGTTGCAAGAAATGAGTCCCATGAAGAGTTTCTCAAATGTGCTGGAACGGACACGGAGTATCTTGTACCGTGATCGGACCGTTCCTCGCCTTTAATTCTGCAGAATCTTCAGAAATGTGAGAATTATGCTCTCTCTAAAAAGTAATTACCTTCCAAGACCCATATCTATGAATGAAAATTTACGGGAAAAAATATTTTCATTAATTTAATACTTTATTGAAGTCATCATTAAAAAAAAAAGAAGAGAGAAACATTGATTTACTCTATTAATTCAAAACGATACTGCATCGGACTGCATCACGATAAGTGAAAAATGTATCTGACGAACGATGAGACAGAGGGTTTTTCAAACAGCGATATAAAAGTGAGAAGTTAAAGAGCTCGTAATTGGCAAAAAAAAGAAAAAGAAAAAGATAAATCATCACGCACATATAATGACACGATTGATATTATTGTAACGGGAAACTTATTCGTTGCATGTCCGCTATCCGAAAATAATCACGCGTGGAGCAAGGGAATTTACATTTTTGCACATAGTCACACACGGAGGGTGGAACAAGAGACACGAAAATGTAGTTTCGGTGAGACGGGAGAGCGCGAGTTAGCCTTGAAGGCACAAAGCCTTCCCCTGGTCGTCCTAACGAGCACACCAACCGGTATCGTATTTCACGGGCTGGTGCATGCATAGTAAAGCTTATTAATTCCATTTAACGGGCTTAAGTCTGGCTCTCCCCTTTCGTTGGCCAAGTGGATCGGGAATACGAGTAGGTATATACTGGAAGAAAGAGGCCGAATCGGCCGATGTTGCGATCAGCCTACCCATCGGCGAGCGTGAGAAACGAGCCGAGCCAGAACACTCTGGAACGAGGCAACCAGAAAGAGGAAAAAGAAGAACGTGGCCGGCCTGAACGAAGGAAGAAGAGGATGAAGACGACGTCGACGACGATGCCGCGCGCTCGCTCCTCCATGTGTATACGCGCGCAAAACCAGGTATCTCGTTGACTCGCCCACCGAACATTCAGCCAACCCGTTCCCCATTTACGGCAGCGAACAGACGCGCGTTTACGACCTAACTTGCCCCGATTTAGAGCTTCCTATTAGTTTCTCTTTTCTTCTTAGCCCTTCCCGCCCAACCATGATATAGACATAGACAGAGTTTGCAATCCAATATTCACTCCACAGCTATGAACTAGTCAAAATTCGCAACTTACTTCGGCCCGGACAAAACACGGATATACAATCGCGTTTATACCGCCTCACGTCGGCTCTGATTGTCATGCAAATGCGACTTCGAACCTGTTTGCTTCAAATACTAATTAACTAACTCGATCAGAACCGGCTGTCGAAGCCTGATTGTTTCAAGATGCTAAACGATCGAATTTTAAACGAACATTGTTTCCAGGGCAGATAGAAGGAGTTGGTTGTTTCAGATGGTGAAATCGTGGAGAAGTTCTGAGCATTGATCAACCTCTTGCATTATGAAACTTTTTGTAGATATTTGTTGCTTTGTGGTTTGCAGTAGGAAATTGATGTTACCGTTACCAGATCGTATTTTATTTTCGTTTGTCGTTATTCATTTGGAATTACTATGGATTACTATGCGATTGTATATTCTATATGAATTATTAAAGAGTTATCGAAAAGTATATTATCGTGTCAGTAACTGTATTAGTTATTGTCTATTTAGATGCAATTATACGACTTAAATCAGGGTACATAGCTATAGTGAAACTACTAGGCCAAGTCTTTCTTTCATGTAGTTGCACTAGATGATATATATGTAAAATATCCATGAGAATTGTTTATTTTATTGGATAGAATTACCAAAAGTTTGATATATCAATGAATATACATGCACTCATACATACTCTCCTGGACAACGTCAAATGAGAAAAATGAAAAGAAAATTAAAGATCGATAGAATTCGGAAGTATGTACTTGTTGCAGATGCCATCAAAGAGTTCAAGATTCAAGAAACGATATCATATTATAAACAATCAGCTAAGGGGATTAACGACAAATCAGAAAATGAAAGCCATATGGAAGAAGTATTACGTCTGTCGTTTGACCTACAACGAACCAGTTACAAGCTAAAATTAATTTTGCTCCCAACCCATGCAACCATTAAGAAAGCTAATAATAAAACATCTCGCAAAGGGCTAAGCGCTCAATTACCATTTCTTAAATCCATTCAAGAAAAAAGAAAAGAAAAGAAAAAAACAGGCTGACCGTGTTACGTTGGAAGTTTGAACGTTCTGTAACATTAGCACCTTATCTTTCTTTCTCAGCCAACTGATGAAAATACTGTCTCGAGAACGAGAGGAAAAAAGATAAAGTTTCGTGCACAGCGAAGGGAAAAGAAAGACGATAGAAGAGAAAGAGAGAGAGAGAGATAGAGAGAGAGAGAAAGAGCAATTCTTTGCATCGAAGCGAGATCGTAAGCGCGATTCTTTAGGCGTCCAGTGATTTATTCGAAGCAGAGTCGAGAGTGGCAACGAGAAGCGAGGGTTCTCCGCGGTTGCTGCTGAGAGACTCGATCGTAAACGAGGAAAAGGGGTGGCAAGGGGGATAGTGGTAACGACTCATCCGCGGCGGAAAGGAACGAGACCATAGTTCAAAGTAAAACGTGGCGTGATAGCTCGCTACGGTGCGTGACTATTGCCACGTTGAATCGAGCGTACACCCCTTGTACAATGTCATCTATCACGAGACACTGTCACTGTATTTTCGCCAACTGATTCATGTGAAACGGTAACCTTGACAGGATAATGATGTAACTTAGAATTCGCTCGCGGTGAATCGCTGCTTTATATCCTTGGCCGAAATAAGTGATCCCTTTCCACGGAAGAATAAATGCACCTTTTTGATCTTTTCGAAACTTTATCCTGAGATTTCCTAATGGAAACGTGAAAGCATACTTTCTGTGGAACGATGAAAATCAACTATTCTTTCAATATGCGTTCTTTTAAAAGCTTTTGTTTCTGAATCTGTTGGTTTCCTAGAATCTTATATTTAGTTTTGCTGCATATGTTATCTCTCGTTTAACCTTTTCAGCGACTTTAAAACTATAAATTAGAATGTCTTTCAAATTATAAAACTCTGATCTACAAGATGACTTAGCCAATTTTCATCTTACGTAACGAAACACTTTTACTCCATGTGGCAATCTTATCGCACGTATCATTATTCATAGTATGTCACTTCTTTTAACAAAAAATAAGTCTGGTCTTGCCCTTCAAAGTTCGGAGTTCGTATTCCAGGTCTCCCCCCAAGCTACGTAAATCATAAGTAAATCTTTTTTGACGCGTCCCAAGTTCACAATGCAATTTAAATCAAATTATCGTAGACGCTACTTTCTTTATTTAGATACGTGTATCAGTTACAAAAGCGTTATTAAGAGAAATCTGTCTATATTAATAATTAGGCTGCGAATTTTTATTTATTCATGAGAAATCTGAAGCCGCAAAAATACACAAGATGTATATAACATGCACGGATATATAAATCATCCAAAGTACAGATCAGAATATTTAATACGTAAAATAAACTGGTTACATTTTTTTAATATTAATATTTTAGTGTTCATGAAAAGATGAATATCTGTTAATAATAACGAATAGCGCAGAAAATTTATACTTCAAAGTAAATTTTATCTGGACTACCGTGGAACAGAAGCTGTTTCTAGACTCTTAATTGTACACAACAATGAGTAACTTTGAAACGAGAAGACACAATATAAAAGAAAAATGCTAAAGTTATCAGCACTGGAAATGTTTATTAAGAAAATAATACTATTTCTACTAGCATTAGGGCATGTCATATTTCAGCAACGGTTACCCAAATACTGCTTCTTGTTTATTATTTCATTGCAAAGGCGAATTCACGAAAATTGCAAACAAACCAGCGCCCTTAGTCCAATATTTCGTTACATCCATCACATTCACGAAAATCCAGCGTGCGTAAATAAGCTTGAACCTTAAGCTGCGACAGTTGGAGCCCGTTTGTTCTCACGCGTCGGCGCATACCGTCGAGCCTGTAGATCCGAAGATCCGGAAAGAAAAATCGCGATACCGGGAGCAACCAAGCTAAAAGAAAAGAGGGAAGAAGGGCAAAAGAAGCGATCACACCGAAACGAGCTGCAAGTTCTTCGAGGAAGCGTTCCAAGGTGCACCGCGAGCTTGGCGACCAATTAAGTGTATTGTGAGTCGACGAGACTCCGCTCCGATCCATGTGTTTCACGAGAAGCCTGACTGCAACTGGAATTCGAAGCGTGGCCCAGTCCGAATACCATTTCGTTTACCATCTTCGTTGTCGAATGACAAAAGTAAATTGACGCCCGTAGAAGTTTCTATTAAACTGATTACCATCGTTCCAAAGTCGATTAACCTCCCAAGTGTTCCATGGAATTAAAGATCATCCAATACTGTGATTTTTCTCCGTTAATTTATTTTATGGCTAATTTTACGATAAAGAGAAAAGTAGAAATGAGAAGTACATCATTTTTCATCAGTTAAATTTCCTTCTGCGATAAAAGAAAAGGCGTTAAAGCAAATAATATTTTGAATAAATTCTTCAAATAAAAGAATATTCATATACTAAAATAATATTGTGTATATTTTGTACACGCTCATTTTCCGATGAAATTTTTTCTTGTCAGATTCTGTTATACGTTTCATTTTCGTAATGCTAAACTTCTATAATTATATGAAAATGCTACTAAATGACAGAAAGTTTAATGCAGTTTTAAATACATACGTATGTAGCGTAGATAAAGATCAAGATAATATTTTAACAGGAGATGTAACTTTAAATTAATAAAACGAACTTATTTCAGAATAATGAATAGTTCTTTACTAGAATAAAGACTTAGCCAGTTAAAAATTGATTCGAATAAGACTGCAAATAAATATACCGTTTGCCATCGACATTACATTTGACGCGACCGACGCTATCCACGTAAAAATGTGGCGTCTTCTTCAACCGTTTGAAGTCTCGATTCGAGACATGTTTATTTCTGTTTATGTACCAAGTTCAACACACAGATACCGAAAGCGTTGTGTCGTTTAATCCTACAATTTATTTGTCGCGGAGATATTTCGGACAATCAACAGCGAATAAAGATTTATTCTCGAATAACGAATCAGCTTTCACCGAATAAAACGGTTATTCATTATTCCAAATAAAATTTTTCTAAATCTGCCTGGGGATTATTCGCAATAGTATTGTCCAAGAGTTGGAAGATACAAGGTACGAAATTCTGTTTTATTTCAGTTTTCAAGCCCTTTATCAACCTGTGTTCATTTATTTAAAACAATTCTGCCTCTTGCAATAAAATTCTACTATTTAATCGAAGCAATGAGAAGAAAAGTAACTTAACTCATATTTTTTCAGAGTATGAATTTATAGCATTGATAAATCGTGCTAACCATACAGACGTGACTAAATTCACCTTTTCCAAATTAAAGCCAGATACTACAAAGAAATCAGCTGCATTGAACATTTTTTCTCACGCCTATTTTAAATAGCAAATTTACTCGATTTATCGTATCGGATCGATTATCTAAATTTATTATGAAGAATATCAAAATCCACATTCGCTTTGAATGTCTTGATACACTTGTCGAATTAACCAGTTAGCTCATTTTCTCGAGTATACTCGTCATGAGGAAATGGCAATATTTTATGTTATGACAAGCCCCGTCAGTAATCAAATTAAAAAATAAAACAGCCATTTCAACTTAGTTCATTACAGTTTAATTTTATGTTACAACAGTCGCACAAACTCTGTGTTTTACGAGTATACTCGTCATCGCTTACTTTTTGCGACATATTTTAGGTACATACTTTTTAAAGAGATCGCAACAGCTAACTGGTTAAAATACCGAAAAACCTCTTACAACCTTCGCTATTCCATATATTTCAACGAGATTCGCGAAAAATCGGACAACGCTATTTTCCAAAGCACGTATTTTTCGAAATACTGAACCGTTCAGCAATATCATGAAAAAGCTTAATCTTTTCACGCGTTTCTTCCGGTTTTCGGTAGTTCTTCAAAATATCCTTTCTCTTTCCATCGAGCCTTTTATTGCCGATTCCACACGCACGTCACTGATGGCAGACATTTAACCAGGCTACCAAATCCCCGGCGCATACCGTGGCTTCTCGATATTCATGTGTGCACGTACGTGAAGGCACGTACACATCGGTCGAACGATATATCGCCGCAGACTCGAGCATAGGCAGCTAGGTATTTTTGGACCGGGGCGGGTATACATGTTTTTCCATTTTTAACGAATCACCGTTGCGAGAACAGAATAAGAATGTTGGCCAAAAGCGAGAAAAAAGCGACATGAAAGTGAAATTCGAACGAGGGATATTGCGAGGCATTAAAATCTACAAGTTATAGCTTTACCTACGTGCTTGTTTTTAATAAAAACGTTTCGAAGAGCAAGATGCTTTTAGCTTCGTTCTGTAAAGTCCCACGTAAGTCCTAAACATATATACGTGTACAGGTACAAACAGAATTCTGAATCCGGCAAACGTTGAGAAAATGAGAAAAATCAACCCGAATCAAGGGGCAGAAATGAACTGTATACATAAGCGGTATCTTGAAAAGCGAAGTTATAAAAGAAGCATTTGTAAGTTGTATGAGTTGTGCAATAAGTAAAAGATGGAATACTGATAACCTATAGAAGATGCTAATTTTAATGTATGAATTAGAAAATTAAACACTGGAAATCTAAAAGCACCTGCTTGCGCAATAACTACTAATTAACAATATTAGCAAATTGTAAGGTTACCGATTTAAGATAAATTAGTAAACTAGAATTAAGATTGGTTGACAATATATTGAATTTTCAAACTGCTCTACAGTAAGACACGGGGAATGCGACTTGTCATATTCCTCCTAATCCTTTGAATTATCGTCGAGTGTAAATTTTGAAAATTTGCACTCTATTTGTTTGTAAAAATCGAAACTGTTAACTAAGAAATTACATGTCTCGTACAACAGTCCAATAGATAACTTTGTAGAGGATTGCCGCGGGAAAGCAGAGCAGGAGAAAATCTTTAACAGGCAGAAGAGTGAGGGAAAGAAGATTCTTTTGGTTAGCAGGAGCTGGCACGTGCAATTGCGACCGTAATTGGAACTCGGACATTGAATGAATATACGAGTGTGGAGTGCGTTCGGCACGGCCCGTTGGCCGCGTAATTTTTGTACAGACGCACTGCGCCAGGATTTTCAAGGGATTATTTTTTTCGAGGTTGTGCGGTCCCAGTGACTCGTGTTCCATTAATGCTTCGTGACAAGTCCGCGTAACATGCACTTCAGAAGGCGGAACTGGAGAGAGAAAGAGGAAGAGAGAGAGAGAGGAAGTAGAAATGGGAGCAAAGAACGGTGAAAAAGCCAGGGCGAAATGAATAGTCAATCAAGAGAAAAATGTACTAGTTTCAATGCCTGTATATCGTGTTCAGTTACAGGAACGGAAACGAACCGTGGAACAGAGAGATGTATCATTTGAACGCGATTCATGAATTATTAAAACTAATTAATTTGGGTTAGTTGATTCTGGCAGAATCCACCGTGAGCCAAAAGGGAAGAAGCTAGATACACGAGAGGGCAACTACTGGGCTTATTTAACCGCTAGCTGTAGCGATGGTTTAATTGAAAAAGTCACAGGGCACGAATATATATACACGGTGACACAGACGTGATTCACCAATGAGGATTTTACTTTTTCCGCTTTGCTAGCTTATTTACTTTGCTTCTGACGTATTCGCTAGCACAACCTCCTTCCTTCCATAGCTTTTTTCCCAAGTGTCAGCTATTAGAATATTAAATGCGCCTCTTTGAAATAGTCTTATAACGGGAGAAAAAATAGACAAGAGAGATTTTTATGCACAGAATGTGAGAGTAATGAACTTTAATTTCTTTTATTTGTTTTTAAATCGAAGCAAGCAAAAAAAGATAATTAATGAAACTAATTGTGCTCGGTTATGAGATGATGCGATATATTTTATATTTCGTAATTAAATGCGTATAATTAAATGAAGATAAAACGGCAATAATAATTTCTTGAAAGGCGCGTTCTTTTTACGAAAATTCACGAATGTTTGGCCGCAAAAAGAAGAAAAAACAATTTACCAATATAATTATTGTATTAGTTTACCAATATAGTTATGATAGTCGTATCTCATTACAGTACTAATGAAATTCCAAGATATTGTACATGCGAACAAGATGTGTGCATAATAGTTTTCCATGATAAGCGCTCAAATATATTCACGAAGCATTGTACCTGCCTATGACCTAGCATAACAGTATTTCGATATAGAGATACGTTTAATTTCACAGATTTTGCTAAGAATATTCGTGGAAATGAACGAAAGGGATTTGAAAAAGAGGAGTTTAAACAGGGGAAAGATAAAAGGATCGGAAAACATGACATACACGTCGAAATTCGCTAGCACGATAGCGACGACTATGATTTAATTAGTGTGATCCGACCTGGTCCCCAAGGCATCCGCACGAGAGGTTTCTGCATGTTTGCATGCTCCTTGTACACGTATCTTCGCCCTTTTCTCGTTCGTCCTCATTCCCTGGCTCCGTGAGCGAAACCACTTCACCCTCTAACTATCCTTATGCCACGCAATCGTTCTTTGCATCAAGGGATCGTAAAGAAGAAGGAGGTAGAAAAAGTTCTACGTCTAGTTAAAAAAATAATACGAGCCAACACACCAGGTAAACGTTGCTCGTGCGTTTAAGTAGCAAGAACTCTCATTAATGTTGTTACGTGACGACAACGTGAGTCACGTTAGATGTAACGCTGATAAAGTTTTCTACCATACAAAACAAAGGAGATCTAAGGTTTCTTTAACTGAAAACGCCAGTTAACCAACCACGGTGAAATTTAATTTCAAGCTTTTTAGAGAGCAATAGAGCGTTTCATGTGAAATACATCGTGCGTAATATTGCTTGGTTTTACTACGCTTTTATAACATATTTTACAAAGTGTTCACCTGCTTCATTATCTGGGTTACTGCGTATTAAAGAACAAAATATCGAGGAAACTACTAGAAATATATTCTATGCAGAAAATAGTTCGTAAAAAAGAATTTATTAGCATGCTATCAAAGGGAGCTGAGGTTTTAATTGATGATTATGAATCGGCAGACACTATATTAAAAGTAAAAGTTGTAGAATCGAATATTTAAAATAAAGTTTGTTAACGTTATACTGCTGAATGAAAATCTAATCTTGATGATCTTTCGCGTATCATGTGTATTGAATAATGATGGGCATACAATGAAACAGGATATTCATAAATTTTACTACTTTAGAAATTTTTGAAAATGTTCCTCATCGTAATTTGAATAGATAATTTTATTCCCCATATTGAGTTTCGATGAAATTCGTTATTATAAAGTAATATTTGCCTGTTTCATTATGTGTTCTCCATTCTTCAGCATATATAATAAGTCCAAACATAGATAGAGATTGAGCTACGCAGAGGTTTTATTAAAATTTATTGGATAAATATCAATTTACATACATAATCAATTTTCCTAAATCATTAAAAATCTTACGTGAATGAATTTCTCACATTTACGAGCCTGTGTATAACATTCATAGCTGTTATATCAATTATAAGCATCGAAATTTTTCTTACGCAATATTTTCGTCGTCTTTTTCATAAATTTTACTAGCGATCGTCAAAAGCAGCAACACTCTGCTTCGGCCATCTTCACTTTACGTGAACGTTATTAACGCGGAGCTAAAAATCTTGCTTGCAACGCGCGTGAAATACGTACTGAGAATTGTCGGTAAATTTTGCGGCTAAAAGAAACGGGTCAGCGTGTACACGAAACAGCCCGACAGGATGCAAATGCTTCATTAGGCATTGCATTCTCAAAAGAATCGCTCCCACCTGTCTGAATGCCGATTCGACTAACACAGGTTTCCATCCTCTCGTACTTTATACCTTTCAACTGAAAAAAACAGGTTAGTGGTGGAAAAAAACAATCGTTTTATTATGAGGAAACGTTCTGACGCGTGTTTAATGCACAAGCTTTCTCCTGCTCGTAGGCGTAATGAAAAAAAGCAGGTCAATCTTTGAATGAAAAAGAAGCAAACGAACGAATCTTGAACAAAAAAGGAGAACAACGTTGAAAAAGGTTTCAGTGCAGTCTGCGGATTTCAAGACCCCATAGAAAAGACAGTAAGCGCTTTCTTCAATAAATATCACTTAGCACTCGAATCAATTGTGTTATCGCGTGTTCCATGGTAGCTAATAAGACAGAATGCCAGAAGATATTACTTGCATTGCTTCGACAATACAGGGTGGTCTATTTGGATCCAAACAATTTAACAAAATGAGAAATATTCGTGTTTTTCATTGTACGATTAAAAGTTAATCAGTTTGTTGGAATATTAACATTTGAGAATAATTTCGTATGATTTACGTTGAATGCTAAATTGGAATTTTTTATCGTATTTACGAGAATAAAATATCCACGGTTCTTAATTTACCATCTGAATAATCCTTGTTTCGATTTGTTGCCCATAACGGTATAAAAGCTTATAATTCTTTTTTATCATATAAGTACTATCGATATTCGATTTCATGACATCATGATGACGAGCTATGTCAATACGTATTTTTCACCTTGCTTTGCCATGCTTATGACGCACGATTTAATTTCTAAATAAAAGATATATCTTTCATCATTACAAAATACCTTTCAAATTATTTGAAATAATTCGTATGAATCAATTAACTTAACATTGACGAAAGTGTTACTGCGCGTTCGACATAGTTTGTCGTGTATTTGAAGTGGAATCTATTACAAAAATATTCCTAATTCGAAAATTCGTAAATAGGAAAAAGTATGTATTTCCTTTTAGCTCAATTAAATTAACACATTCTTTGATTAATGTCTCTTAAATACCACTGATATTTCGTATCAAGTAAAAAAGATTGAGATTGGTGAAAAGAACTGAAAAGAACTGGAGGGTTTGGAATTGTTGCGAAAGATTTGTGCTGACAGGCTTGTCAAAGAGATTTCAAAGAGATGGGGCCACCCTGTAGGAAATCTGCATGCACCAGTGACGAGCAATTCTATCATCACTGGTCAACGACATTGATTACGTCAGTTTACTAAGAACAAAGAGCATTTCGAGACAAAGGAAGATCACAGATTACTCGGTTGCAAGGGGCTCTTGGGGCGTTCCTTTTAAGCGTGACTAATGTCCCCGGACAGCGAGCTCACGGCTCAGGTGTTTTCCAGGTCCACGATGAGATGCGGCTTGTCCTAACCATTTACGCACGTGCGGCCCCCGAAACAATCTTCCACCTGCTCGATAAAGTATCTGTCTGCCAGCTGGTAACTACACTTACTAATCGCATCGATGCGCGCTCAAGGCGATCCGAAAGGTGAAAGTCTAACGAAGTCAAAAATTTCCTTTTGAACCGAAAAGAATACGATTCCAATGACGAGTTTTTGTATTTCATTCCATTCCTTTTATTTTCAGCACATGAAATAAGCTCTTTTATATCAAAATTTAACTTAACAGAAACGTGAACGCGGACGTGTTATAGATTATGAAAATATATGATTGTAACGAAATTATAAACAGTCTTTGATCTTAGCGAGTATGGCTTAATCAGGATGAAATATCGAGTGTGAATGGGACTGGAACGGAAATAGTTATTAGAGTATAAAAAATAAGTCGTCGCAATTTAAAAATTCTTTCCAAATTGTTAAGAATGTGAAGGTTTAATTATCGTTTAGAAAATACAAATTTCCAGGAAACGCATTTTAATATCGATAATTGAAAATACGTGGATCTCGTTAAAATTGCAAAAGTGTTGCATAGTCACTTAGGATAACCATCGAGCAACAAGTCACGTATGGGCTATCCCATACCCGATCCCATAAAATTGGAGTCTGCTATTTATCGAGAATCTCAAGAAACACATTGCTATAAAAAGTTAGCCCTTTAACTCAAATTGTATTTGAAAATACAGATTACCAAAATTGTGAAGAAATATATAAAATAATATAATAAAATATTTAATAAGAAATTACAAACAAATTTGTATTGAATTAAATGTTATTTTTCAGAATTGACAAAAATATTTAGACGGAAATTTTTTAATGTATCAAAGATTACTATGAAATCATTTAAACGAAAGTCGAATGTAAATACATATAATATGAATGTAAATATATATATCGTGATCTCTTGTCGTAAGAAGGTCGATACTTTATGAAATCACGAAAATGATCAGCTTAAAAATTTAATTTATTACTGTTAAAAATTCATAAAGGATTTTAAAATAAGTTGTAATATTGTTTTAAGAAATTATTACAAAATGCAAACAGTTTTTCATTGAATTCTTCGCCGAGGAAAGAGATATATGATGGTCAACAAAAGTGTAAATAACAGATGTAGCAGAATAGTGTTCTTACAGCTAACAACAAATAGCGCGCGTTTGTAAACCTAACGAGCAAAAAATATCGTAGAGCAACGTAAATAAAAAAAAAATTAAAATAAAATATAAAACCACGTTCGATAATATAGCTCAAAAAATTTCATAACGTCTACTAAATATTGATGAAATTTTTAATAAAAATAAACATCTCGTTTTTAGAGATATTTAATAAAACGAAAAATTCATATAGCAGCAATTCGAAATAAGTTTCGGATAGTTCGATGACAGGATGAATTTAGATATCATTGGAAATTTATATCAGATCTAAATTGAGAAGTAGAACAATATAGTTAAAGGAAAATTGCACATTGTACAAAGCTATTGTATTTCGTAAAGAATCCGAATATTAGTGCGATATTCCATAAATATGATATAAATATTTATGTGATTTTATCACTTGTGATTCAGATAAATAATTTTATTTATATTCAACAGATGGCTTTAATCTAGTAAAATATATCAAGCAATAATTTGTGAAATTCTCTTGTAGATTGCGAGATTTACATGCATGACGGTCACTCTGTAATTAACAAGCTAGTGGTACAAAATAAAAAGTATAAAAATCCAATTTCAATTTGTTTTTTAGCGTGCCAAGAAAATTTTCAGTACAACAGATAACATTCTGCTCCCAAATCGATTCAATATATATGCATCTTTGCCTTCGATATAATTATCCAAATAATAATCCAAATATAGGAGGTAAAATTTTATCACATCGTTTTATTTCGTAAAAATTTAATGAAAATGGAGAATTCAAGTCAAGCGGTTGAAATCATATCGAAATTGCTTACTCCAATTACTGAGACATGCATTTTAAAAAAGAATGAATTAATTGCATACTACATATATGTGTGTGTGTGTGTCTGCGTGTGTACTGCAATTTTTTATTTCGTGCAATTTAAGATGCAACGATATCTGTTGTCTCCTTCTTCCTCCCTTTTAATTGACAATAAATACGAACATTTTTAACATACCTGCAATATCTTTTCATTTTGTATCAAATACAGTTAAGGAATGAATGTAAAGAAATCGTTTTATTCGCTTTAAGAGCCACCTTTTATCTCTTCTTTTCGTTTCTAATTGGCAAGAAATTTCGAAATTTAAACATTCCTCCAGTATTTTTACCATTTTACATTAAATAAACTATAATCTGAGAATATATTCAGATAAAATTATACAACGTTCGTTAATTAAAATTTCTTTTTGTACTTCGTATATTTGATCGAAAGTAAACCGCAGAAGAACCACACGTATAGCTGTATTCTATTCCCACAGGAATATTTCTTGACAAACCACGTACAAATTAAAAACGCATAAATAGCCGAAAGTAAAACATATTACACGTACAAATAAAACATTGGCGTGACAAGCGAGTTTTTATTTTAATAACTTTTTATAAACAACCATGGCGAAGAGACATGAAGGTAACGTACAATGCAGCTGGTGCATTTTTCTCTGATGCTTCATCATGATCTCAATTAAGACAGGATGGCAAGTTACAAAAACGTAAGAAGGAAGATGGCTTTTTCGCCTGTACCGAATTCTTCCATCTTTTCTTACGAAGTTTGTGCAGTAAAGCACGTAATGCTTTGATGAGCTGGCTGCATAACCGTAACATCTGTCGGGTATACCGGCGAATCGTGCAAGCTGCTTACTTGCACCTGCTTCGCTATATATCTACAGCCTTTTCTAAGGACTTGATCGTCAAATAGAACAAAGTTTTTCTCCTTCTGTATCTCTATACACAAAAATTTCTTTTCCAATTTCCTAATAGTGCGTCTATAAAAAATTTATATACGTAGAGTATACATAGTACGCAGACATATAGAAAATTGCTCTGCTAATGCTTATAAAAATATGAATTTGTATAATCGTATACTGTTAGTTCCTGTCAATTAATTTATTCAATAGGATAACTAATTTTAAAGTGAATATGTATACACATATGTGATAAAGAAAGAAAGAAAAGTAAGGTAATAAACATGATGTACGCTATTGTACGTATAGAGACGTATATTATAATAGGGATGTATGAACACCGCGGAAACGGAAGCTTCAGCTTAGACTAACGATGAGGAGAAAGCAAAAGAGAAAATAAAAAACAAACATTGATAACGACACTCGCGAAAACCATAGGCGTGAAATCATTGAAACTATCCAACGTAAACACTCACAGTCTTTTTATAAAATATTGTTTCCAATCTGGACTTTATTTTTTCTTATCTTTTTACCAGTAAGCCATGCCGAAACGAAATGGAAAATTTAGAAATGCCGTTTAGAAATGGAAAATTTCTGAAGCACCTTGTATATTGCTTATGATATTATTATCAAAGAAATTCGAATGGAAAGAATAATCTCTTATTATTAATACTTCTATTATTCTGATACTTCCTGCTTTCCTGGTACCGGCTTGTAAATATTGTATAAGATATCATTTAAAAATATAAAAGTCTGAATGTAGTAAGTTCTAAAGAATATCTTTATTTATAGTACTTCTATTATTGAGACACGTTTCAACGTCTTTACTTTTTCTGCTTAGTAGTCCGTAATTAGTATCGTTTTCCAAATATTGCTTTGAAAATGTATGATTATAGATAAATTCAAGTGGAAAGTATTAATCTGAACGCATCTAACTTTAGAGGGTATTGTTATTTCATAATTACGATCTTGCAAGTATAACCATATTGGATAGTTATTTAGCTTTTGGCTTCTGTACAATAGCGCAAAATCAACTATGATATTTTGATGTAGATACACTATCGACTTCAGTTATAGTTATTAAATAGATAACGAGAGACGTTGTTAAACATAGATTACCATTTATTGCGAGAAATTGGACTATCAATCAATCTGCTTTATAGAAGCTACCATTACAACGAACAAGAATGTCCAACTAAATTACAGATTCTGTGCACCCATTGGAAAATGATAATAAGTAATGATCATGTGATACGACTATATTACACTTCATTCCAGTACATTCTATGGTCTACAATTCATAATAATGTTTCTCGCCAATAACAAATTTGAGTACTGTAAAGTTGTAATCTAAGATCCTAAATTCCACTACAACGTTACACTAAAAATTTCAAAATTGTAAATACGTTAAATTATCAGTTTAGCGAATCTATTAAATTCTCAATTTTACATATATCGATTGGTCATTAGTCTAAAGCTTTTATGGTATTGTTTAAGTCACGCGAGATCCATTTGCTTATTTTCTTTATTTCGCCTATGTAACTGAAATGGCGAATAATGATAAAGCGATCTATTCTTAGTTTAAATGATATTCTTCTAAAATTCGTTCTGGACTAGGTATATTCAATAATTGAATGTTAGCGTCGAATTTCATCAATTAATGTTGAACTATCAAACGATGCATTTCTGAGAATTTGAGTGATTTTTTGTAAAATATGCAGATAAAATCTTCTTCGTCTGCTTGCGTTATATATTCTTTTGTATGGCTTTCATTATACTTTTTCTCATCCAAATCTTTTACTTTACGCGTTAACCTTACAATCACACAAGATCCTAATCACACAAGATCCTAATCACACAATTTGTTTTCTCACATAAAATGGAGTTAAACATTAAATCTATAATTATACAAATACAGTAACCTATAGGTATCATAGCTGAACAAATTTTTTAATTAATCAGACATTAAAAGCTGATCTCATCTCCGAGTTGATTAAATTTTCCATTAAGATTGCCAATCGTCATAACAGTTGGGAACGTGATTAAAAAGAGGGTAGGTATATTTAATCAAAAAGCACAACGAATAAAAAATATGATTCGAAGAGGCACCTTAATCGATAATCAAGTCCTTTAAGTCGTTAAAACGAGTGACCTGCGGTTATCATGATATAAAAGCAGGGAGGAACGAGTGGTCGTAAAGAAATTAAGGATGCGAATAGTAAAACTCGAGAACAGGATGAAGGATAGAGGCGTGGTAAGCGAAGGGTGAAGAGGTCGGTGACATTTTCATTCGAGGCGTCGCCGCTGATACGACGGTGAATAATGAAAGGGCGAAAACGCAGTCGAGAACGTTGTTAACGTTCCCATCTAACGAGAAATTATGCCGGTGCTTAATTAAATTTCTAGATTTCATTGCATTATCGGCTACCACTACGGTATTCAAACAACTGCTTTCACCACTATACACGTTGATCAAAGTACAGTGATCGACGTGCTCCATTCACAAAGTACCTTTTGTAAAAATATCGTACTGAAGACGAAAAAAAAGATCTTTCTTTCATATTAGTTGTATAGGATATTCTGTAGTTAATAATTTACTGGCTTGTAATTAATTAGTATAAGAAGCAAAGGGACTATATAAATATTTAAAATTAATTCTTTTGAAAACAAATGTTCATACGAAAATAATCTTATTCCATATTTACGAATTATTTTTCATGTAAAGTTACACTGCTATTAATTAAATTAATCAGGCAATACCTGATATATGAAAATTATTTACTTCAATTATAAATAGTTTTACAAATTTATAAATCGTAAGACAAAGAGTGTTTGATAAAATGTGAAGTATCTTTTAGAAATTCTATACTTTCGTACATTCTATGTCCAAAATCAATTGACTATTCCAAACCATTTACCTAACAGTGAACGAACTGTTCCTCCGTTTACAATCTCGATGTACGATTCAAGTGTTATCTGATACAGAGTTTTAGAAATAAAATAGCGCTCACAGATTTTTATTCCTTCTTTAAAAAAGGAAATTAAAGTGGAATAAATATGGAGAGAAGGAATAAAGAGCAGAATATTGTGATAAGCAAATAGCAAATAATACGGTATTATTTGTTCCTAAAGAATCAATTGCACTTGAAAGCTGCTTAAAATTCAGGTCAATAATATATGTGAATATTATGTTCGATTAAACGTCTGAAACCAGAATCGAGTAATATTCATACGAATAAATTAAATTTATGTTCTCTTTATCAATAATTAATTAACTTGATTGTTTTTCTTTCATATATTTTTGTTGCATATGAAAATATTATTCACACAACATGATGAATTTTTTATTCTAATTGCAAGATTAATTCGTTCGAAGCTATAAGTTCAACAATAAGTACATATACAATAATATATAGAGTTGAACATATTATATTGAATAAATTCATTTTATATGCAATTTAATTATTCCAATAAAGCAAATTCCATAAACATAAAATTATAAAGTTACAAATATTCCTTTAATCATCATTTTAATAAATGGACTTGTTAAATAAGTAATCATAATATTAATGACAGAAGATACAACCATTATGTTCATAAACAATTCTCATAGACACTGTACCAGTAACACTGATACATGAAATAGGCCTTTTTGTTTCATGCCGATTTTATGACGACGTTTCGCAAACAATGAGTATCAATCTCCGTACCCGTTCAAACAACCCATACAGTCAGAAACATCGACATAAATTCACAGTCCTATCTCAAAAATAATAGTGCTCGTAGTAATGTTTACGACATTCACGAAAGCTTGAAATCTTAGAGTCAAGATAACTCTGAGAATCTGTTCGTACCAGCAGGCTAAATATTTGACTTTTTAAACAGTACGAAGATTGAAAGAGAAAATAAATAAAGCAAAAAGAACGATACTTGGACATTTCGATTCAAGTATCTCGTTTCTTGAACAGTCAGAAAATATTCTTCTTTTAAGTTAATGACAAGACTGGTATTTCAAACAAGTATTGATTCTATATACCTGCCATGTAACAGATAAACATTCGCAAAAATATAAGAAGAAATCTCCATTAAAGTTGATTGCCAGGATCCTTCATTATTCGCTTAATAACAAAAGGAATAAAATAATAATTAATGCTTTCATTGATTTGAGAATACAATATCGGCAGTATCTATCTTTGAAAATATTATTTCCTTTCCTATTTATTTACTATTTATCACAGTTATCACGCTCGAGCAATTAGAGGAAAGGTTAATATGTTTAAAAAATCACGAAGGATATGTCACTCGTCTATTTCGCTCGACAAATTGAAATTCTGCGAAACGTTTCGATTACTAAGAGAAATCGATACAAGACTCGCTGTGTCGTGCCGGATTGAAATTGCATAGCATTGTATAGTTGTACAATCATTAGTATGGAAGATACTCGACTCATCTAATGACATTTTCTTGTCTTGACCCTGTTTCAAAACCTCATTTCGGCCTCTCGCTTCGCTATATAATTATACACCGTGAAAGAAAATTAATGAAAGTACATTCTCGTTTGTTTTTCGTCGTTAAAATTACTGTATATACGTCTTATTCATTTGTAGAAGCAATTATTTACTAACCTCAATATTTGACAATAATATGTACAGTGAAAAAACAACCGAAACTTTTCGATATAGCCTGTACGCAGTGTTCTATCATACACTTTAGGTATGTCTTTACTATTTTTCCAAACAATTATCCCCGTTTGAATTTTTACCTTTAAATCGGATAACACGCGATGATTAAGGATATGTATGTATACAAGAGATTTGATCAAGCTGCACGGATTTTCAATGGCATTCAAATCCGATGAATTGCATAGCCATGGGAATACGAGGATGTTCTTGGATGAAAGCACCTCTGTAACTGATTTGGCCTTGTGACGTGATGCAGGGATAAATTAATTGTTATGGTACTCGATTATCTATCCATTGAATAATAATAAACAGTCAAGGACAATTTGCTATTTACGACATAATATTACAGTTAAAAAAGTGAAATTTGTTAATAGCAGTCCCTTAATTGCTTTGAATGGCGCGTGTAAAGCTGTCTTTCATAATCTCACTTTTCTGCCATATGAAAAATAATTAACAATAAGAAAGGAAAGTCGTATCCGATATATAGAAAAGAGAATGGCAATTGCTTTAATCGAAACCTTTCAAAGCTTTCACACTGTAGAACATAAAATTGAAGTATCAAACTCGTGACTTACGACTCATCGAAATTACACTCGTTCTACAATGAAAATACTAGAACACTAGTCAGCTGTTCGTATCGAGAGTCACGACGGGTCATCTTGCATAATGACTTCAGCTTGTTTCGTTGCTCCACCCCTGTGGTAAGTGTAGCGATCGGGAAACATAAAAGTCGTCACGTTCGAGTGGTTCGGTTAATCGGGTTCGATGATGTAGCACGAGAACGATAACGACATGGGAACGGGATCGACAGGTAGCACAAAAGGTTGTTACAACATAGCGTGCGAAAGCATCAACGGATCAGTTCGTTGTATTGATATTAACCCGGGTACAGTGTACTTGGTTACATCGCAGGTAGCGGAGACCGGAAGAAGCTATCTAGTTAGTACTAAATCTTCGTGGTAGCAATGAGTCCCGACAGACCTGTAATTTTCGGAAAGCTACACGCGGAGCTCTTGCAATTACAAATTAATAAACGGTCTGCGGGACCTTACTACCCTTTTCCTCCGTGATTTATATCGACCGTATACCTTAATTACCCCCGTGGCCTGCTGAATCCTGTGTATGAAGTGCAAAGTTCACTGGACAGCTGAACTTCAGAGCCTGGGATACGATATTATTCTAATATCTATCTTCTCGAGCATTCCGTATGTATGCCTCCACAATTATATAGTTATTCCTTGCTTTAACGAACACTGTATTTGTTTGCAACAGTATAATGCATATTTTTCATAAATAATTTCGTTTGCCAACGGTATAACGCGTATCTTTGACAAATAATTTGGTAAATATGTTTGAATCGGCGATGCACGCATTATTAAGACAGTAAATTTAAAAAATTGAATTGTAAGCGGATTTTATTTTTCAACGATGATATTCACTAACAAAGTCTTACTTATTCTTCTTCCATTTCATTTGCATCAAACCCAATGTTATATTACTCTTTCTCGTGACCCCACAGAAAATTAATGTGTACTTCTATTTCGCTGCAGCAGTTACGGACTGAACAAACATTGTTTCTTCGTGAAGCAGAATATTTTGAAGGTTCTACGGCTATTAATTAGCTAATTAAACTAAATTCGCTGAATATTCGACCATATCGATATCGAGTGGCTCGCTTCATGGAAGCTAAATTATTAGAATTCTAATTATTCTAGTATTGGATCATTCCACAGACAATACGGTATTTGTCATTTTCACGAAAAAAGTTCGAAGAGAATGGAGCATCGGCAATTTGCAGCTCCTTTCATCTCTGTCAATTGGGGAAAGTATCATTTCTCAATCGAATTGTTGGACGAAATGAGAAATGGATCGCGTACGAGAATGTTATGCGGCACGGACAATAGGTTGACAGCAACGAGATATCAATTCCATAACCAAAGCAAGAACTCCATCCAAAGGAGATCTAGTTTCTCGGTAGAATACGAATGAATTATCCATTGTAAGCTATTGTTCTATCGATCGAAAAATTACGAAAAATATACAGTGCACCGTCAAAAGTTGAAAAGATTGGTAACATGAAAAAAAAAATCGGTACTAACTGACAAAAGAAAAAGATTGTAATGATTCGTTCAAATAACCATACTCTTCTGGCATATCAAAATTCATAATCAGGAACTGAGAAGCTATAATTTATTCGCTATAATTCATCACTTTATCAGCACATTATATTCACAACACATTCATCATATCAATTCATTCGCTATAATTTATTCACTATAATTTGAATCGGGAAATTATGATTACTTGAATATAATTATTTTTATTTAAATTAGGAGCTATAATTTATATAATTATATTCTTTTAATTCGGCAACATCGAAATATTATATTTCTGAAAATTTTCGATGATATTGTGAGCGAATCACGCGAATTAATCCCTTCTCGTGTAAATTTTAAGTGCAGCGCACATGGTGTATGATTTTCTCGTGAAGGTTGCCTACCAGATTAACCCTTAGCTGATAACATCCTCTGAAACTCACGATACGATTTACGAATCAAACGTGAAAAGCACAGACTTGTTCGCCTGTAGATTCAACGCGTAACTAAATCGTTGTTTGTTCTGCTGGATAAAAGCTTTTGTTACTACGTCACTTCGATGGTTTAAAAATATAATACATTTTCAACTATCGAAGTAATAGAATCACAATTTATGTCACGTCTTGATACTCACCTAACAAATATTTTTTTAATTCAACATTTAATGCTCGATCGTAATTGCGTACATAATTCATGATATTACAAATGAATATGAATATAAACAAATGAATATATGTAAATTAATTCGTTATAAAAGTATAACGTTAATAATAATTGAAATAAGACCAATATAGACATTTTATCTGCGTGCAGAGATAGCTAAACGGTTACTTCGCGCGAAAAATCATTACAAGAATCGCAACAAGCTATTTAACAAGCATTTTTCACGTATCGGTAAGACGGTTGGAGCGATCGTGACGTACACAGTGGCTATAAAACGCAATTTATCGTTGCACGTCTCCAGCACGGCGATATCGAGCATGCTAAGTACCCTCCGGAAACGCAGAAAAGTGTTTACGCATACGTAACCAGATATATTAGGCCATTGTTCTTAAGATACGCATCGTAGCCACTATTCAGCAACCATCGAGCCAAAAGTTATCGCCTGCGAAACGTTTTATCGCGATAACATCCCTTCTATCCACATTCCGTTCGCGTAATTCATTGCTCAAAGAGTATGTGCTTAGTTGATCTGGCATACCGAGACTTTCAATCAGTATTAATACCAATGTCTGACAAGAACCAGGTGTTTCATAAATACAGGACATTGTTCGATGTGGAATGAACTGATCGTAAACTGTGATTATGATTCATCTGTGTCTGACTTCCTTAATATGATCAAAAGTCAACATTGTTTCTCCAGCAATCCAATATTCAAAACTATGACAGACCTAGCTAATGGACTTAGATATATAATAGACCTAGTTAATACATCTTTTAAGAAATACATTTGATAATTCGAACGTACAGTTGATTTTTGTACAACATAGATTAGAATAACATGGTTTCAGTTGTATGCGAATGTTCTTGAGAAAGCTCTCATCGATCAAGTAATTTCCTCAAAATAATTTATAGCGTACGATAGGATATATTTATAGGATAGGATTTCCATAAATAGTCATAGGTATGTCTGAAATTACGTACACATTAGATACTGTGTATCGTCATTGTATTGCACGAAAATCAAGCATTGAATACATTCTAAAATTTACTATCTAATAGTGAGAAATAATATAAACTTCCTTTTAAGAGGGGATCCAATTCACAGTATAGAAATATGTTAGTAAAAGATAGCGACAGAAAATTCTCAGAAATACAAAGAACTTATACAAAAACAAGGGATTAAATATATGTCACACAATACAAACATGTCATATAAATGTAAATCAGCATAGATGAAATCAATATATTCAAAGAAGCAACTTGAATTGCTTTTATCAGATTCGGAAGGAGATATACTAAAACAACGTGTAGTTAAAAATATGGGAAATATGTGAAACGCGATAGAGGATGGTTAGGGAAGAGTTTTCAGCTGGAGGCGATAGGTGAAGCTTCGAACCACATAAAGAATGCAGATAACGTTTGAACCGTGCCGGAAGCGACTCGGTTAACGACTAGAACTGACACAAAAGCGTGGCAAGAGTACAAGAGGGCCAAGCCATCGAGGCCTGATCTAAGGCAGAGGAACCGCTACTTCTTTAGCGCAAATTATTGTAATTTGCATCAGTTAACTCCGTAATTACTTGAGGTTACAGGTTAAAGGACCATTATCGTTTCCTCGCGGGCACAATAACGCGTGAAACCAGTCTCCACGTTCCTATGCCGAGAGCACAATCAACACCTGCCGCCGTATAGATTATCCTCACCACTTATGGAAAGCCTATTTAAATCACTCTGCTTCATTTATTTCGCAATAGTACTACGCTTTTCAGAGAATAAAGGAGAAAACGAGGAACGTCCATTTTTTCGTGGTAACATTTCCATTTTACAACATATTTTTTTTTGAGAACTGGGACTGCAGAATTATCAATCACGACGATTATAATGTTCAATGTCTGCGCAAGATGATAGCGTTAACGATTTTGCGCGTTGATTAAAAACAATAGAATGTCTATTCTGTACTGAAATAAAGCACAGAATACAATTACCGTAAAACAATGAATATTTTATTAGTCATTCTTTTTTACGATAAGTAAGATATGAAGTTCGTTTTATGAACGATACAGTTAGATTCGTTAGATCTTGTTCCTTTTCTAATGGACTGGAATATCAAAATTTAATTTTCCCAATAAAGCTGTTTTGTGACATTTCTGGCTTTTCTCCTTAGCTTTCAACAAATATAGTGGAGCCTCCCTTATACGAACCTCTACTATTAGAACAACCTACTATCTGAATATTAATTCTACGATTCGATTATTCTGTTATCTTAACAGATGTCTGCTAGTAACAGATGTTTTTTCCTGTTACTCTATTATTGTAAGCAAATGGTATCATTTTATGTATGACGCGTTTCAGTAAAAGTAGACTAAAAAATCTCTGTATTATATGTATAATTGAAAAGTAAAATTCTTCAAATCAATTTAGGCATACTCGACGCGGGACTTTTAAATATAAATAATTAGAAAATAAACTTCAAGTGTATTCATTATCAAGTAATCAGCATTGTAGCGCGTAAGATAATTGAACAAGCACATTATCCATTTTTACGTACATTAAATTTTATTCAACATCGGGAATTTATTCGGAGGCAAACAAGATAATCTAAGGGGCAACGGCAGGAAAGCAAAGTTAATCAAAATGGAAGAAAAGGCGATTGTTTCCGAATGACTGAAAGGATAAAAAACGACAAGAAGAAAGAACGGGATCAATATGAAAATGCTAGTGGAACCTCCCTATCTTTGTTAAGCTTAAGAACTTGAACGAAAACCAGATAATAAAGCTTGAAATCACAAAAGTTTATATGGCTGTTATTGCAATGCTACTATTGTTAGCTGCCGTATCGTCGTTGCGACGATTCTACAGGTTTTTATACAAAAAGAAATTATATAACATCGTTCGCGTTTTGTGTATCATCGTTATAAGCTGCATAAATACAAAAGGATCACGTTCGATGGTGAACGATTTATTTTTTTCCACGGTTATGTCTCTCATTCTTCCCATAGAATAATCTATAAAGTATTTCACGCTAATTAGTCATTCGCCATTTCGTCATATCGTTGAAATTAAGCGCACCGGTTATATGAACGACATCAATTCGACTCGGAAGCTGTGAACGCGATCCACGAGAATTAATTATGTCCTTACTATACAAACTCGTTTGTAAGGCGAAGAATGAAACGGTATAAAACGAATTTCTACGTGCGCAGAATGGTACTTAGAAGTTTTGCAGCTAGAATTCGCGCGTTTGTGGCTTTCTATTCTCTCAACGAACTCGCCAACTTTCATGCGTCAAACTTCTCAGATATCTATATTTCTCGTACAGGTAAGCTGTGACATGCATACTTTATGTAAAGTCTGGTTCATACTGGCTGAATTATATAGCGGCTAGAAACGGTATTGGCACATCATTGCCTTCGTTATGGTATTTGCATACTAATCAAATCGGTCGATATATATTTTTATATGACTATAAGCATTTATGAAAATGAAATGTGGAACCTGATAAAAGAATGATTCATTTGCAAATAAGGATATATGTGACGATAATTTTTCTAATATAATAATATATAACCACTGTAATTATATGGTACGACATAATTGAAGACATTATTACAATAGAATTATGACAATAAATAGATAGAAAATTATGACTATAAATAGAATTATGACAATGTGTGTGTTTAGAGCGTTTTACAATTAAATACTTCAATTGATAAAATTAGATGGATAAATGATAAAAATTGAACATGTAGCAAATATATAACTGCAGTAAAATTCTTCGTACATCTTGTAAAGAGGCTATTTTTAATAAAATAAAATTTGTATATGATTACTACGACCTACCTTTTTTATTATCGCTTGATATATCAACAAATAAATGTCCAAAAAGATGTTTTTTTTCTATAAGATGTAACGACTTTCGTATTACCGCAGATATAGTAATCTAATATACAGTAGGTATATTACTGTTTTGGTCAATACATTGATGATAAAACTAGCAAATGAATAAATTTATATAAAAAAAAACAAACAAAAAATGTACAATAAAATTTTATCATTAAAGTTTTTGATTCTCTGAAAAAATTGAACTTGAATATTCATACACATTCGCATGTACACCTGCTTGACGAATTTCACCGTATGTTAACTACATTGTATGTATTCGATTACCGTAACATATAGACGATCAAATGCACGTGTATCCAACAAATTCTGAAACTCGATTTTCTCGGAAGCGAAGCGCCAAACGAACAAATTTTATTTCGCATTTTTGCTTTGCTTTTTCATGTAGAATCACCATCTCCGTGCTTATACCGCTTGGTATAGGACAACTCCGTTACAGGTTACCAAAAATATTTTACGAATATACATGAAATTAACGAGTTTAACCATCCGTCTATCCAATCTTGATCGTCAAAACGAAATATTTTAGTTTAACTATACTTAATAAATTACTAATCTCAACTTCGCAAAGCTTACTGAAAAACTAGAATAACTTTATTTGAAGACTACCAGAGGAATTTCAATTACTCAATAATCAAATCTGTCAAGTAATCGAATGTAAATAACCAGCAACAGTAATTTAAACGAACAAAAATAAATTTAGGATATTTAGCTGACCGAAATAGCATTATAATTATGATTTGGGGTTTGAAAATTTGTCAAATGTACGAACTTTCAACGACATATTTTCGTAGAGATGAAGCACTTAAAAGAAACGAGATAGTAGAATCGAAGAGTGTAGAAAAAACGATCTTTTAACTGAAAGCTTTCCGCTGTGAGCCGCAGGGAGAACTCACGCGTGCCAGCAATACGTATTCCCTGTGCCTTACGATCTTCCAGTGAAGAAGATTATCAGGCAGGATCGATAGCAGGCGATAGATATAATCAAACCACGTTCGCGTAATGGCGAAATCGTGCCGCTCGTATATTATTCGATTGAACGAATCGAAAATTCGCGGTAATTCGTATTTTGTTTGGACATCGAACGTACACTTCATTCAGTTTCCTGTCGCGCTAAAATGCAAATACAATTTATACGCTGTGACATAAAAATAGGTGAACAAACTTCCATACTATGTATATTCTATTTTTTCTATAGGTAAAAAAGAACACATTTTCATAAAACATATAATGATACTGATTATAGTGAGCGTATTAAAATGTGCAAATTTTATGTTAGGTTGTTCTTTGTTTGTAATTGTTTGTTTTCATAAAACATATAATGATACTGATTATAGTGAGCGTATTAAAATGTGCAAATTTTATGTTAGGTTGTTCTTTGTTTGTAATTTTATGTTTATGTGAAAGTTTATAGTCAATTCACTCCAAAACTACAAAATAATCGTTTAACTCTTTCAGCGTTAATAAACCCATATATGTATAAGCTTTAAAAAATTCTTCATTACACGCAATGAACGTTCATGTGTCTATATAGGTAATAACAAATAACGATTAACACTGAACTATCAAGAATCAATAACCCGTTTCTCTAATTGTGTTTGCTTCGCTATGACCCTTAACCTTTTGCACTTCGCAGCTCGGGGCAGAATGAATCTTTTGGTTCCAAACCAAACAGATTCTTTTCTTTGTTGCCCCTCGATATCCTCACTACGCCCGCGTTTAGTAGAAGTCCACGACGGTTGCCGCATATGCATTCTTCCGAATATTCAGTGAAAGAACCGTAGGGATATGATAGTACATTAGGCCTGTCAGCCTTACGCTTTGAAGGTATAGCGCTTTGTGTCGCGAAGCCGTTGGAAATTTCCGTGGTCGAGTGCCGCCACAGATATATAACTGGTTATATTTTAATGTCTATGATAAATAATATAGAAGTGACGAATAAATAATTTCATTTTTTAATTCCAAAATAATTTCTGGCGCGATCGATATATCTTGTAACAACATTAAAGTTTATTAACCAATATACGATACAATAAAATGTACAGTAAGTAACCAGATTGTCGGAGATCTTAGCATTGAAGATGTTAACCTTTCCTCATCCCTGAAGAGCAGAATACAACATCAGAGATCGTCCTCCATTTATTTCAACACCACCCTGTATACAGCCTTTGAGGTTCCGTATTCTAAGAGCTAAAGAAATTTCTTTCTCCTTCGTTAAAGACGAAAAGGCGATTGACTATGAGGACGACAAAAAAAAACCTGACGGAAGTAATTAAACAGCCGGAGAACCTCGCTCGCCAGAAGTCGAGTAATAGCTCTGCTTCGTCTTCCTCTGGTTGTTGGAGCGATAAAAATTGCATAGACTGACGGGGGTTGTGCAGTTGCGCCGATTTCCACACTGCCATTTTTCTGGCGGGCCATGGCTCGGCAGGCGGAAGTAAATCTGCCTCGTTCGCAAATCGGGGGAAATCTTGCTTGGTAAGAGAGATATCCAGGCAGTAGCAGCTGAGTCTTTGGTCGATGCTTTGCCCGCGAAACGAAGTTAAAGGAGCTTGATATATTGTGTGCAGCCTCGTACGAAACTATCCCGGAAACGGTAATAATTCATGGCCAGTTAACGGAATGGCATTAAAGATTCCCGACTTGCTACTATTCTTACACCGTTACGCGCCAATTCGATCCTCCTCACAATGGAGCCATTACACGTATATCTCGATACGCCTCGAACGAGGCAAAATTTTCAGAGTACATAATCTGACTTCATATCCCGCACGAATTGCCACCAGGCATTCCGTATCTGGGTCAAACTATTTAGGTTTTCTAAGCAATGTCTAATTTCGCTTCTACAACCAACCCCCATCTCTTTTGCACAAACGAGTTTATACACGTAAAGAGACAGAGTTTGGGTAAGATTGGAATAATCTACAGAAGGCTTAAACAAATAACTATGAGAAGCTATACAGAAGTAGAAAGATTTAGGAAAGAAAATGTAAAATGTTTGCGAGTGTATAATTTAATTACAGTTTAATCTCTGATACGTATTTACGGCTGTACGTACATTTCGTACATTTATTTAAAATATTTTAAATGCTTTTAATTTAGCATTTCTACCAATATATCGTAACAAAGCACGATTATAAAGTTTCGTGTATATATAGATATCTTTCGGTTTTATTTTTATTAAGTGAAATGTGCTCAGTTTTGCATCTATTTTGGTTCTAAACGTCCTCTATATTGTAAATATATTCGGTATATATTTTCTGAATTAATGACTAATTGTCTTAACATTTTTAAAATTTGCACGATCTGAACAAAATTTTGCAATCATTATAAATATTTATTACCTTGAAATGTATAAGAAATATATTTATATTTCTACTTGCCTAACTATAAAATTAGTTAATAAATTTGTAATTTCTTTTAAACTACAGTTTCTTCGCAAAAATATTTAATTTCTAATGATACCAATCTCAGCTTAGGTTTTACATTTCATTTCCATGGGCTTGACTTCAACCAGAAATGCCTTTTGAATTTTATGACAGTAAAACGGTCTTATATCAAAGGTAAATTAATCCTTTGTTCTCGGATGTAGAGCTGTACTTGACATGGATATTTCTAATACTACATTGCATATTTGTGAAATATAACGTGTACTCTTTGTCTTCATTTCATACCTCAATGTGAATAGCAGCGTGTTGTATTGAAATAATAGTAGACTGCAGTTTTTACAATTCTCTGGATTTCTTACTGAGAATTTTATACTGAAAATATTCAGCAAGAAGAATGATCGAAGATGATCTTTGATTACAATGAAAACAGGCAACGAGTTGATTTAGCAGACATTTCTTCATACATAAAACATCGATGTGATAGAGGAAATTATTCTTCCGGAGTTCTGAATCAATCATATCAGCATACAAATGATATGCATGAAACACATCGTTAGCAGATCATAATACAAAACTCTGATCAAATACTCGAAACAATTGTTTGAAAATTATCGATCATCTATACTAAAATTAAGGTAAATGCGCGCTGCCTTCATATTAAGTCTCAACTAATATTATTATATATTATTGCGTTATAAGTCAAAATTTCCATAAAAATGTCATAATTGATATTTCAAAATCTTATATTTCATATCTAGAACTCTAGAATATTTTATTTTACGCCATATTTTGTGTTTTACGTGATAAAGGTCATCTATATTATTTATCGCGTAGAGCACAATATAAATTAATCATAAATATTTCAAAATTCCAAATTAGAACTATTCTAATTTCTAAATTAAAATTTAATATATTTTATGCGTTAATTCTAAATATTTATATTTAATTATCGAATAGTTTAAACTATATGTTGAATCTCCTACAGGTTGCAAAAAGTTACAGACTCGGCTATTAGTCGACTCTTTGTCATCTCTTCTTCGCTATATATCGCAATCACGCTCGAAACTTGGAATCTTTGTTACAAAAAGATCTATCCATTGGCCATAAGATCCTCTTTCGTTCCGTTTTCCCCTTTTTCGGCATTAGTCCACCGAGCTTTTTGCTTCCTTACTTTGGGTCTCGCTTAATCCCCACTAACGAGACTATGCTTTTGTTTCACAGTGGATCCAGACCTCAGACTATCCTACCCTCTTGGACGATCGATCGGTCATTGCTGATAAGAGCGCCATGTCTGCTACTGATTTTATCAGCATTCGGTGCGTAACGCTACTGATATACCGGACCCGATAACAGTCGACCACTATGAAGCCAAATCACTTAAGATCGCATTTCTTCCACTTCACTGAGCACAACTGTGAGTACAGTATGCACTGCTATATTTGTATCTTTCCCAGCGCTAATATTTTTAATGCAGCATGCAGATACATTATGCAAAATTATTTTTCGCAGAAAAAATCTGGTTTAATTTATTCTAAAAGAGAAATTCATTTCAAATTGCCTAACTTGCTTTCATGAATATACTCCTGTGTAGAGACGTGTACCACTCAGATTTAAAAAAGTACTGACCCTATTTAAATAATGTCTGTGTAAAAGCTAAAAGCAAATAAGTAATGCAATTCATAGGTACTCACGATAAATAGCAAGTTAAAAGGTGCCTCTATAACATATTAATAGGTCTAAAAGAAACAATAATTCGAAGAAACCGACTAATCTTCTCTCTCGTTTTACAAAATTCAGCTAGTAGCCGTTATTTCTTATAAAGACGACCATAGCCGATAAAACGTTGAAAACTCGATGGCTACGTTCTAAGTCTAGCCTAATAAAGCGTTTAACAAGGAAAAACGAAGAAGCAAGGAGTCAAGTACCGTTAACGAATATCGATAACGTATTAGCAAGGAAATTAACTTAAAGTTAACCGTAGTTGAGGAACACCTTTCACTTTCAGCGTGGCCACCAAGTTCACCACAGCTTCTATCGAAACAATTATTGCCATCGTTACAGGAAACTTCCGGTGTTGGTAACGATCCACGAATACAAACACTCGACGAACCATAAACCCCCTCGATAACCGAGCAAACGTCGTGGTAGTGAAGCTTTTAGAACAAGAACGCAGTGCACCGATCGGTTTGATCGTATTTTCCGGTGCGATCGATCGCCCATAGAAACATCGACAAACGATGTCCCTCTCTCCTCCTTTCCTTTTACCAATAACGATGGCATTCTGGCGGAAAGCAAAGCCGACGCAATGGCTTTAGACTGTTACAGGGACAAGAGACTGGGCTACGCTCCCCGCCTGCACCATTAGCGTTGCAATTAAACATGTTTATTACCAGGCAACCGTAATACAACCCGGCGAGTCCTTAATGTTGCCTAGATAGCGCTGCATGCATTGCGTGCCAGCCTACCAACTCGATGAGGGAATAGTCCGTACGATAATGCTTCTACTTATTGTTAGTTAGCTACACTCATGTAGATCCATGCAGGTGGAAAAAATGTTCTCGTACATTTACACTTAAATTTTGATGTTATCCCATGGTTATCAGACATCAGATTCGTCTTTCTGTATAGGTACCATTGTGAATGCTCTACGTATTAGTATGGTGATTTAGGTGGTTAAAGTTAGTAGACCGGGACACGAACCTAGTTATATTCTACATATGCATGTCTTGTGGATTGTTCATTCGATCAGCTGTGATATTTACCTTATTGATAAGCCTTTTCTCTCTTTTTTTTTTTGTTAGAGGTGAAATATTCTTAATATAACACTACAGATATAATGCCTTTACGGTGTTTCAGCTTCGTAGATGTATGCAAGCGAAAAAAAATATAACCATACGTTTGCACTCGAATTTCTATGCTTCCCTATAGCAATTTAAATGATAAAGTTAGTTAGAGCGAACGCAGGCTTACGTATGATTTGAGAATTGTTAATTAACGGAATTTTTCAACCTACTCCATTTTATAATTATTAAATAGAGAAACGTGAATGCATTGCAATCCCTTTATTGTTGTTTTAAACATAAAGCTTCAAAAACCACGATATAAAATTACACAATGCCATTTATTAATGAACTTTAAGTAACAGTTAAGAAACGGTTTGTTGCTTTCTACTTTGGCATAATTATTTCCTATGTCATCGTTAGTTAACAAAGAAAATGGGTGAAAGAATAGCTAGGAAACGAATAAATTCTATTAATGCACAAAGACGACATACACGGAAGGACAAACTTCCTCTATCTCCCTCAGTGATTGCGCATAATGCAATTTAATATACCTCAGGTTATTACTGACGAGATAATGCATTCGTAAATAAGCGTTCCGTTCTTACAGTACGTTTACGCGCTCTTTCCTCTTCATTTCCTTCCCTTTGTCCCCTACCTTTCCCTCTTATTATCCGTCTAATGTTTTCCCTGTCTTATTTTCAGTCCTATCTGATTTTCTAACTGCCGCAGAGCCCAATATCGGAATATCCAACGGATAGTAAACCACGATTCTATAAGTAGTCACTGCACCCAATTTGCGGAGTGAGCAAATTGTTAGAAGAAGGTATAGCCTACCCAGAACTGATGAGCATCGTGCTACTTCGATATACGGATTTTGATTCATCGTCGAAAACAAATCCCAGTGAAATTGTTCCAGATAAAATGGAATTGGAAATTTATACAGCTATTTTTAATTAAACCTTTTGAATTTCTAACGAGATGGATTACGCGTTTTATTTATACGCAGAAAAACTGGCTAACTTTTTTAAATCATATTGTATATCTAGGCAGTATTTATAATTATTGTGCGTCATACAATACTCGTGAATTAATTTTCAATTTGCAACTTCAATATGCCATGATACATCATGTGGACAGTAATTCGCTCCGAGATTTATGGATTAATAAATAATATATCATGTATTTGTCAAATTTATCTTCACAACTACACTTGTGCAGTGTTGATATGATAATCAAATTACCAAAAAGATTGACATGTTTAGATCTTTTTAAAAAAAACCTCTATTCCACCCAAAAGATCAGTTTCTTTCATCAGATTATATTCCTTGTAATCGGAACGTCTATAATTTGGAAAAAATATTTTTCAATTATAAGAAAAGTGTAATTTAACTGCTTCTACATGTACCATATATATAAAACATCGAACATGTATCTGACAGTAATTACATAATTGACAGAAATGAAGTTAAAGAAACATGTAACAAATATCATCATACAAACGTGTCTCAAAATTTTATTTTTAATGTTAGAACCGAATAAGATTGAAATACTTTAAGGGTGAAGCGTGAAAACAGGTATCCGAATGCATGAATGGAGGAATGATTAACTCATTCTAATAGATATAAATTACTACCTGAATGTCTATTTAAATCGAGTGGTTTAAACGGCGCATAGGTGAGAAGGAATCTTTACTGGAGATTAAACCGGCAAGATGGACATCGACCACACTCGAGTGAAAAGCAAATGAAAAAGACAGAGAGATAAAGAGAAAGAGAAAGAGGATTCAAAAAAGAAACATCAAAGAGGGCTCTCTGTCCAAAGGGATTTCTACTCTCATCGTGGACATTCAGAGATATACGCGCAACTCTGGTAAAGCACGCTCGATGTATATGTGTGTATATACACGGTTGACCTAACGTAATCCTGTTCTCATCTCCCTTCTCCCTATGTCTCGCTTCAGCATGCGAAATGCTTGTGTGTATGCACTACTTCGCGGCTGGATTATCATGAGAACGAGGCAGAATGACATTACGATGTTAAACATTTTTCAGACACTCGTGCGAAACTTGTGTCGTTGTCATACGCACGAATAAAAGGAAGAAAATGGCAATGAGAAGTGCATTGAAAGCATCACCAACAAACAGCGCATACACTTGCTTGGGGAAAACGTTTTATCACGCAATTAAATTACCTCGAAATACAACAGATTTTTAAAATGCCAAGTAATGCTCGTCTTAAACAAAAATTTCACCATCCCGTCTCCATAACGTTGCTCGTCCATTTTTTTGCATTTTATTACGACTATCCGGATATTTTTTAAGTTAGAGAATATATAATCTCAATAGCACGACGACTGGCTAGTTTCGACCGCGTCGGGAATTAATAAAACGTGGTTATTAGAAAATTCAATAGTACATATCGATGCCGCATAGTAATAATTAATACTCGTATAATGCTGATATAGCACTATGGATATAGTAGTGTTAAAATTATTCATGTTGATACATATTTTCCTAATTTCGTTGATAATACAAATAATGTTCGAACTAAATTCTCATTTCATGGAAAAACTACTCTATCGTAAATTAAGAACAGATTTCCTATAAATTGAAGGATATTCATTTTGTTTTTTGCGAGGATATTTATAATATTTCTTACAAACGTATTTTTCAGTAATAAGAATTATTAATAATTTACAGCTGTTGATGTTCCTTATAATACGGTCTTTAACTTTTAGAGTAATTTACTACCTTGCTGCTTATACAAATTACAATTACCTACAGCTGTTACAAATGAAATTACTTCAACTGCTTGGATCCCTTACAAATATTATTGTACTAATATTATTTTAAACAACGCGACGCTTCGTACCACGTACGAAATTTCTTTAATATTGAAATAACGTAGAATGAACGTTATTAATTATTTGCTAATGAGATAGTATAATACGTTGGACTGATTATACCAGAAGGTCAGTGATCTAAAGATCAATTATCCAGGCGCCAATTATCTGATCTCCCGATTGCACAGACATTGATTTCCTGATCAATGATTATCAGGGTGTGTAATCGGAGACTCTTATATTTATGAGCGAGGAAGCAATTTTGTCCTGATAATTGAATATTTATTTCATTAACATATATAATAAGATAAATTTCATTTAAAATAGACTGACATCGTTTGAAAAAGATAGAGATAAAAAAGATCAATTTTACTGCTACGTTCTTTCTACCGTGTCTCTCTGATGTTCTCAGCAGCACGAAAAATAACGAAGTCTATACATTTAAATTACAGGTGCTTTAATCAAGATCTGAACCACTCTGCTGAAGATTCGAGCCACTGATCGAAGTTCAATTTCGTGCTTCTTCGAATCTCAATTTCTGTTAGTTTCCTAGTCGAATCTAATACTTATAGATTAATATCTGATTAAATTCGTCTGAAATAAAATCCAATCGCTGTATCTGCTTACTTTATGTTTGACTTGATTAAAGCAACGATTCTATTGTCCATATCTTAATTTATAGCTGCACTTTCTTAATGGCATGATATAAATGTAAAATATGTTTTGTTAAATCTACACATGGAAAATTAAAAAAAAATAATAAAAATGAATACATATTGATCTTTAAAATGAATCATCCAATTTTTCAAGATAATTGCTAAATCATGAATTTGAGACTACAGGAAGTACTACTATCATTTCAAAATCTAAATTAAACGAAAATTATGGTGGTTTTGCATAAATATCATAAGTATCTCCATTCTTAAGGGACCCAGCTATCTAACAGAATCTAATTTCTCAAAGTAAAACCACCTTACAACTCTTTTACCAATACTCTTTACCAATTTGTGTAGCTGATGTGATAATAAAAAGAAAATACTACGTTTCCGCTGACCTATCGTAATATTGTAACTATTGGATTATTGTAACATTCCCATAGATTTCTCTTAACGCGTCCTAATGAAAATAAAAAACGGTTTCATGCAACACTATAAACACCATAGAAATCTAGCATCTAGTTTGAAACTAAATTCTCTGCTAAGCATAGTGTACGTACAGCTGGAAGGCAATATCATGCTTAATACTTTTCTTTATGCACCATTAAGATGCAAAGAGGACAATGTTAGTTATAATGAAACGGAACGGCTTGGTGCTTTATTAGGACGCTTTGCAGCGATGCTACTTCATTAACGTTTTGGCAAACTTGGCCTTTCGCAGGTGTCGAGGAAAGCTATGTTTCTTCCTTTCGACAGAAGAAAGGAAAAGAGGGAAGAGATGCAGGAGAGTTGCGCGTATACGAGCTGAAGAAGAAGAAATCTTATCGTTAAATCGTGGAAAGAAACGGAGGCGGAAGAAGGAAGGCGAAGATCGAGAAAGAAACGAAAGATTATTAATGGCTCTTTCTACGAAAACCATAAATTTCTTACACGTACAGTATGCCCTATCAAATATCCAAGATTTTCCTGATTACTTTCCTGATCTAGATGTGTGTTATGTATGCTTCGGGTGATATACCATGGAAATATTCATTTATATTTCATCACACGAAATATATCTTTCTCCTTCCAAGATTGGAATAGAATGGTTTCTCTCGTGTACTACAGAATATAATAAGAGCGTCATTAAATTTTTTAATGAAAGGAGAGTACCGTTAAATTGTAGTGTTGTAAAGTAGAACGTTTATCAATGTGTAGCAATGGATTGTTATCTACTTCTTATGATGAGGTAAGGCAACGCCATATACATATACAGTTATCTACAAAAGCTTCGTACACCCCATAAAAAAGAGCATATATATTAAAATAAGTGTTAGAAAATGTCAATGCAAAATTAGTATAACTATCATAATATCCTAAAAATAATGAAATAATTCCACATGTTCATAAAAAGGACTTCTTTAAAAAATGGTCAATCGTATCCTACCCAAATTAATTCTAACGTAAGCAATCGGAACAGGCTACATTACAACATTTAAAAAAATCCGACAATTTCTCGTATCTCTACTTTGGGATATCTATATTTGCATTTTCAATACAAAAGAAAAGTAATGAATATCGATATTTGGAAACGACAAATGCCTTACCTAAATTCTAACGCAAACAACATTAAGAGATTACTTCAGAGAAAAATAAGAGAAATAATTCGAAAATTCTCTGTGTCTCTATTCAAAGATAGCTATATTGCGATAAAAACTGGCATTCATTATCAAGAGCAACCGAATTATTGGTAGAATAATCGAAGTATATCGCTAACCGTGCCTATATTCGGACAATTACGCAGTATACGGATATATTTTCATCGTCTAAAGTCTAAAACATAATGCTCCCTTCCTTCCACAGCCCTATTTCTACATAGAATAAGAGAATCTCATTCGTCGCGTTTGATATTTCATGGAAACGTATTCGATCGGGCGCATACAAGGTAGAACGGGTTAGAAAGAGGAAAGGAGCTGGAAACGGACGGTTCAGAAAGAGCTGTGACGGGGTTGGCTAAGGGATACGTATATCGATTGAACATTTGCTCAAATATTTAAACGCTATTACTGCTGGTCTGCGTACAGTTATACTATACGATGAACTCGGTCGCCGTACTCTCTCCTCTTGTCTGGAATAGCTGAAACTACTAAATTGCTCGATCATAGCGCATTTCTCCTGTTTCGCGTCTCAGCAACAATCACGCGTTATGCTATCCCACCATACAATTCAACATGACACTTCAACCACTTGATTATTCCATGTTTGGATTATGCATTAATACAAGCTGAGACAACAAAGCTGGATTTCAATGAAAGCTCTCTTTGTGCTTGCAGGCAAACGATGAATAATTCATAATAAATAGATGATTTTCATTTAGTTAGAAATTAATTGTATTAAATCCATGTTCCGACTTTTTACAATTTGTTATTTGGATTTATTCTTCGTTCAGATCCTAAGAGACGTAGAAGACTAGATCTTAGAGGAATGTTTATAATATTTGGTTAAAATGAAACAGAAAATATTTCTTGTTTGCAATTCTCAAATTTGATCGAACATTCATAGTTTTTGTATAACGTTCAAGTATGGATTTAATGAAGATAAGTTCTGATTTAAACGACAATATTTTTCATGAAAACGATCTTATACTATATAAAACAATGAATCAAATCCTACACTACTAATCGTGCTAGATACATTTATTTACAGAAAATGGTACCTTGACTTCGGTTCTCCTAAACAATTTTTGACATGCAGTAAACTTATACAAATAAAAATAAAATAAACTCTTCTGTATCTATGTTGCTTAAACAAATATGCAAAAAGAACAAGATAAACAGAACTTTCAAAAACAAAATAAATTTCATTCCAGAGTCTCGCAATTTTCACTAACTCTGAAGGAAGTACGTATTTCGTTCGTGACCTCTACAATTGTACTGCACACTTTTGCATTATTCTCTGAGAATAAAGTTTTCTTAAATTGCCTTGCGGTGCTCTCGACTGTAGCTGCTAGTTGTACCATGAAAGAGCAGCTAACAACAAATAAATAGGCGCATAGTGGCACTGATCGTATCGCGGGTGCTGTGATTGACTACGTGGTCCCTATACTTGGAATGTTGATTGACCAGATACCCAGTTGAGGCGTCGAACAAATCGGACCTTCCGGATTGGACCAATAAATACGAAAGTATGCTTCCAAGCCGGAGGTAGTACCTACATATCACTTGGCCGAAGGTCGATATATTCGCGAGAGAGCCTTGGTTACATGCGTGCACGCACGCCCACAGGAACATGTGCGTTCTGCATCGAGAGGGAACAAGGAGCAGATGACGACCGGACCACCGTGCTCTGAGAGAGAACAGGTATTTTTATTGCGTTCCTTTCCCTTTTGCAATCATTTGCGCGCAAGCACCAGCACTTCCACAAGGGAAAATTTAATATAAAGTGTGTTTTTCCTTATTGTTCAACGTTATTTAACTATTTATATTTATTAAATTTTTGTTATTTTTTATTATTTTGTAATATTTTTTTAATATTTCGAAACAACTTATTCAAGTACTATTTTCGATAACATTTACGTTATATTAATGTAGAAAATGAATTCTCTCTAAAAATGGTACAGGGAAACGAAAAAGAATGTTTAGAACACTTTTCGTTTACTCCTTTGAACAGGAGTAAAATGTTTTTCACGTATATTTTATATTTTAAAGATAAACTTGCGTTCTCGAATTCTTTTCGAAAATAATATTTATTTGTCTCACATCCTCGTTGTGTATCAAATTTTGTATACGTATCATGTAAAGAACATTTGACCAATTTGATATTAATCTATGTAGTTTAGAATTTACACATTTATTCTGTTTTATTTCTCATCAAACTAATATCAAAATATTTGTGTTTGCACTATGCGTAATAAATATTTGTAACTCTGTGTATATTTAAATATGCATATTTGCAATACTGTCAAATTTGTTTTAAACCGACACTTGCTCACATCAAAATCAATATTACATTACAAAATATACTACTAATTACAAAACACGCAATCTGCGAAACTTTTCCTATCTGAATTTTCGTACGAATATTATCTCAAATATTCTCAGCTAACAAACTTTTTGTGATGTTCCTATCAATAATTTATTCGTATATCTATCTATCGATCAGTCTGCACTCAGGGAACTCTACGAGCTAGGAGCTTTATTAATGGCCGGATAGTACAGATAATCTTTTTACAGTCTCGAATAATAAAATCCATCTCATAGAACTCCCAAATATTTTTTCGTAAACTCGTAAAATTGATTATAATACTGGAATAACAGCGGTTAATCCATTGCGATGGGATTGAATTAAAATTCGGAAACCAATAGGAGAGAGTGCGGATGCGAAACGTAGCATACGTGCTCGTAAATTTTCGACCGTGGTACAATCGTAATTGCTACGTAATTTACAGTCTCCGCAAAAGCTGGCCTTTTGTCATTCAAATTCGACGGCTGCCACGATTTGTTTACGCGGTACCTTTACCAATGCGCTAAGCATCATGACCATAAACCAGTAAAATAGGGCCCCAGCCGTTTAAATACGAGGTCATAATGTCAAGAAACGGACGTAAGTAATGGCAGACTTATCCTCGACGATAGAATTACCCACATGCTTATACAGTATATACCAATATCAGACGTGCATTTCTTTTTTCAAAGTGCACTCAGCTCCTCGCGCGATTAATTAACACAAGCAGATACTGGAAAGACGTTGTCCAGCCATGTGAATCATTAGCAACTACGATCATATTTAAAGCTATTTCAAATCGATAATGTGGCTAGGCTTCATATTCATGACAGTGATACAACGCGTTGGTACAGTGATGTTCTAATAATCATTTCAATTGTGTACTTTGTCTTTAGCTCAATTTCAGTTTCATTAGTAGTCAGATTGGTAATACGTGATATGACAATACAATTTATTAGTTTACGACACTATGATCGACGTAACTTCTGTTACCGTGATTGTCGGATGAATCTGTTATTTATTTCCCTTCCTTTTTCAATCGTGGTAACAAAAGCTTCTGAATCTTCGCGCAAAGAAGTTTTGTACGTTTATACAAGTAGCTATAACATTAACGCCCATTTTGTAAGTATACATATATCGCTACGTTTACTAGTACTCTTTTACATTGTTCCTCATATTATCAGGACAAGAAAAAGTTTTATAAAAAAATAACAAGCGAATTTTAAGTACATTTTAGGTAAACAAAATGTATAACTCATTTTAATTGAAAAATTTACGAGTTCCAGTCATTTTGTCCTATGAAAGTTAATGAGATAATAAGAATAATTTTAAGGAAACGATACCTACACAACTATAACTTATATATATACATTTTTGGTTACGACAAAAGTACAGATTTATAATTATCTATGTTTGTTAATCTAAAAATTAGAAGAAGGGACGATTAAAACATCGAAAGTTTCATTCAAATTGGTGCAATTTAATCGGACGTCATGTATATGAACCTGATAACGCCCAATGCGGTTTTTAGATAAGAAAATATGTTTCATATTCGTTAGCTGTTTTTCAATTGAAACTTCAAAAATACCGTTCCCAACTACTGCTACATGAAAATATAATGCGCTTTTTTAAAATTGTTTGCTTTTTAAAACGTAAAGCCTGTGGTTATTCCGGGTGGTTTGTATTCACAAACAAAAAATGTAATTACGCATGAGATGCGGTTATTTGTCTTTATCGTCGCATAACTTCAATTTTTGAAACAATATTATCGAACCACACACTTTTCTACTTTTTTTCTACTTACAATTTACATAACACAAATGTACAAGTCATGAATAAAAGTTTAAAAATCAAAACGATTACATTTTTCAAACTTTATTTCGTGCTATCTTATTTCACTTTTAATTCCAGCATTCGCTATAAAATCTATATTCGCTAAGATCGAATGTAGACTATCGAGTGATTCAGTTAAATAGTTAAAAACGAACCGATTATAAATATTAATTGGAATCGACTTATGCAAATGAATCTTCTCCAACGTTCAATAAAATTTGTACTAGTTATCAAAATAAATATATAATTTTGATACAATATTTAGGGCGGCTGCGCGCATTTATATTTATTTCATTATATTTAATTTTATTATATTTCAATTTCAAGAAATTTGAGACAGGCTTTTATCGCTAATCAATCGAGCTTGAAAGCTACACATATTATTTATCATATATTAAAAGTACATAAACGATTCGAACTTCAAAAACGAAGAATTTCTTTAATGAAATATATATATTTATTTATTTCTAATCATTTGTTATTTTGATTCATCGTTTTCATAAAAAACATAAAACAAAAGTATGATGAAACGTTTCGTTAAAATGTATAAACTACACGTTGTCTTCGGAAAGATATAATGAATACATATATAAATCGTAGAACGTATAAAATTATAGTACGCGTCTTATCTGAAGCAGTGGGGTTACTGTAACGAAATAATGAATCAGAGAATTATCTACATTCTCAAGGCGTGTCTTTACAAGGGTTATGAGTTTTTTGCATTATCTTGCTTTTCTTCTGAAATATCCTCCTGATTCATATAGTTATTTCGCAATTTGATAATTCGATTCGTATTCCCGATATTGATCATAAATAACCAAAAATATTATAGCGCTAATATAATTAACGATAATTTATAAATCTGCCTTTTCTATTAACTTCGATCATAGAATCATAGATATATACGTTAAATTTATTATTTTATCCCATAAATTATATTTATTGTTAGAATTATTCATTTCAATCCATTCAAAAATATAATTTATTATTTCCGTACAATTAATAAGGATGACAAATTCGGCTTTCCCTTATAAATTTACTTCTTTCGCTCAACATACTCTGTTTCTAAAGAATACGTCAAATTCTATTTTATCCATTTGTAACAGAATATCTCTGATACGAGATTACAATGCGTATCATAATAATCTAATCTAAAATAAAATAACACATAAAAAAGAAACTAGAAAAGAAATAAACTACCTCATAAACGTTCATGAAAAAATTCGCAATCGTTATTATTACAACAAATGGGTAGATGAGCTAGTCAATGATAGGTTGGAATTAAAAATAAAAACGTGAAAGAAATTTCAGGAAAAAGGGGAAAGAAATCAAAAAGCGAAATACTTCCGAGGATGATAAAGTTCCATGAATTCCATGTAACTCATCTTATATCGTACCGAGCTTCTAGCCGTAAATTTTTTCGCGGCATTTTTTACCATAGCAAGCAAATAACTAACTTTGTCTTAAACGTAATAGTCAGGTATAGCGATGAAGAAAATTTACGTCCATAAAGAGAAAGAAGGAGCGAGAGAAAGGGTAAGAAAAACGAACAAAAAGGAAAAAGGACAAGCTGACTTACCGGTGTTGTGTAAGGTTGACAAGCCAGCCTGATGCCGTCGTGCCTCAGCTTCTCCTGCAGCAGCACCCGTAGCTGCATCCTTGGGATTCTGACGAGCTCCGCCTTTCCCTCCTCGTACTCGTCCGCGAACTTGGTTAATTCCTGACCACCGCTCGAAGAGCTGGCAGTTGGCGAAGCCCTCTGCGCTTCTTTATCGCTGAGCGGTCTCTCAGAAGACGTTCTAGAAGATTTCGAGCTGACATTGTCGCACAAACAATCGTTGCTTTCTTCCAAGGTAAAGTAAACGCTCGCAGCACCCTCTTCTCTCAGTGTCTTCACCGATTGAAGTAATCTAGCTCTATGCGTTTGATTGAAGACTCCAATTGCATCTAGATCAGGATCACCGATTTGCTTGCAAATCTCAAGATCGTCGTAGCCATTGTCGATGAACGACTCGGAATATTGGCCTAAGTGAAGCGAGCGCAGCCACTCAACCACAATGTTGCTAGCCATCGTCATGTCTGTCGTTGGCGAGGAGTGCGAGGGCTTTATCACGCCCCCGCCGCTCTCTCTCTTCTCGTGTACACGTGTCTCTCCCTTCGACTTCCTTTCCGAGATCTCGTCCCGTTCTGTCCTTGTCTCCTCCTAGCCTATGCGCTCTGTCTCGAAACTACGCGCCGCGACATCTTCGAAAGAATGCGGATCGACGACGACGTCTTCAGGGAAAGAACGAAGTCACGTATGATATTCGCTATCGAATCGGCCTGAAACCGATCCCGGGTCCGATTGCTTTTTCTTGTAATGGGCGGTACCCTCGATTAACGGCTCCTTCGAGAATACCGATCGACTACGCGCGCGAGGGGGAGGAGGGTTACTGCACTGGTCACGTTCGATCTTCAACGTGCGGTGCCCCGGCTCATTACGAGGCGCGGACGATCGAACTGGTTCGACGCGCCGATACGATCTCTCTCTCGTTTCGAACGCTTCTAAGCGAGCCACTGCTTTGCTACGAGTCTCTCTCTCTCTCTCTCTCTCTCTCTCTCTCTCTCTCTCTCTCGGTGCACAGTTAAGAATTAAAAGAAAAACGCGGGTAATTATACTCCGTGTCCCTGCCTCGTTCTATTTCACGAAACACGCTTCTCGGTCGGTAAGAGAGAATAACAGAGAAATTCAACCGATCCAAGGTATTAATCCTTTTAAACGCGATCGATTCAAACGCACGTGTGTCGATTCGGAACACCAAATTACAACCGACGAATGTTATTGCGCGCGACCTGCTAGGTATTAGCTTTGTTTATAGCCTCTATAATGTAGCACGCGCAATAAGAAATCTTTTATTTATCAGATATTTACCACTATTACTTTATACGTACTTCGAATGCTAGGGATTTTTGTAGCACTTTTGTTCGAAGGATAATACAAACTTGCACGTTTTCAATGTATACTGGCGTACCTTTCACAGAAGGATGGAAGACGTCAAACAAACAATATAGCTTTAATCACAGAACATACACTAATCTACATTCAGTCGAATCGTAAGAATACTTTTCTTCCAACACTGTTACGATACCGACACTACTTCTTGTAGTTATTCCTTTCTGACCTTGAAGTCTCTTCTCGCGAAACTACCAACAATTTCGCTCCAGTAATGTTATATCGTTAACGTAACCTCTCTTCAATTTTCTGTTAGAAATACTTTCGTTTGCTTACAAGTAAAACTTCACTGTTTCCGATGAAATTCAACGAGGAGCTAATTGAATGGAGCAGTAAACAAGAAACACATCATGTATGTACAGGTGGGAAAAAACGATACAAATTCATGAAAATATCAAGTTACGCTCGTGAAATAGAAATCGACGAACGTTAAAATTACACGAGTTAGTGTATTCCAGTTTCTTTATTCTTTTTAGAAGGGGCGACAGGGACACGTGAGTGACAGAGAGAGGACGACCGAAACCGCAGACAGAAACGGCGGTCTCCGGGATCGTTCGTGCCGGTATTGAAACCGTAACCTTGAAAACTCCGAAAGAGGAAAGACCGACACGGCCGGAAAGCACGCGGTCCAGCGTTCACAATAAAACCTGCGTGTTATATCTATCGCGCGCTGCTCCTTCTCACTGCTTTCAAAACATATCGGGAATAATATGCCGAACTTGATTTCACTGAATTCACGTCGCTCATAATCACGGTAAGCAAAGCGTCATCAGTGCTCGAAACAAGATACGCGAAACACGCAACTACAACACGACATTACCGCGACGCGATACACGGCTCGACTGACGCGAGACATTCGCCAGAGGGAGCTCCACTCGTCTCTTCTTCGTGCCGTGTCCCCACTCCATTAACCGGCATATCCCCACCACGTGTTCTATCATCCCCACTACTGGTAGTTGAAGCAACTTGGTCCAGCGACATCCTGTTGATGCGCTCCTGCGCTGCCACGATGCAACAGCCGTGTCCTTCTTCCTCTCTTTCTTTTCTTTTCTCCTGCTCGTTCTTTCTCTAGTTCGACACGGGTACATTACACTGCAAAAACGGTAGCTTTATAGTCCAGCAGAAGACGTTGCTTTAAAATATATTCGATCTGTAAGAATTCTATAATTTGAACGATGAAATTTCAGGGAATAATATTGGATCATTTTGGAAAGTTAGTTATGGACTAGGGTCAAATTAAACGCAATATAGATAAGTAATAAAATTAGTATTAATGGTTCTTAGTAGTTTGTAACTTTGTTAGCTATTGAGCACCGTGTGATTAATAATTTCGTAACAGGGTCAGTGTAGGAATAGAATGGCCATTTGTTTCTTGTGAATTGTATATTAATCATATACTTGTATAATGAAATTATGAAATTAATAAACAGTGGAATTGGTTTCTGATTTATGTCACACCCAATAGATCGCGTAATAATATTAGAAAACAACATAGGTGAATAATTCTAAGGTAATTTTTCAGAATTATATACAATATTATTTATATCATAAAATTGATACGGTAGGAAGTATTCGGTAAAAATCATTTTCTCATTTGTGGGATCTTCGTATATGTACGACTCCAAAATTCGTATTCGTATACGAATAAAAGAAAGGCTATTGTTTGAATTTAACGAGGGCGCTGAACAGATAGAGCGGTAAGTTGATTTCAAGTAGCGATGTTCGTGCCGTGCACACGCCCAGAACGCATTACGCTAGGGAGAAGGAGAGTTAGCATCGATGACTATCTACGAACATCGCAATCAGGGTCTTTGTTAGAATTGTGGCATTTATAAATGAATACCTAACAGAAATGGTATGAGACTCACGACCCGTCGAGCCAATAATCTATAACACCCTGCCACATAAATGGCTCGCACACTGCCTATTATATTACGTTCAAACAAAATTAAATTGCATCAAGCAGTGAATGTGACAGGGAAAGAGGCCATTATCCAACGTTCCACTGCATAGAAATATAGATTCTTTCTTTCTCAAAATTATCTATTGATGATGAATGATATTCAGAATTTGTATTATTGATACAGTTCACAAAAATTCCTTTGTGAATTAAATTGTTATAATACGTAACATTATAGGACAAGAGCATGGTATTACTAATAATAATATAGTTATCATATTTAATACAATATTCAGTTTATAAAATGTATGAAAGTAGCTTGCTACTTCGAAAATCTAGGAAAGCCTTTTAATAGAAACTTTTTTATAAAAATGAACTGATAGAATGTCAAAGATTCTGCTTTGCTGATTTTCATGTTTCATATTGCATATCAAACATATACATAGAAAAATTACATGTGTGGCGTAGTGAATTTAAGGGGATTGAAGTCATATTGCTTTTTAAGTGTATACTAACGTTTAGAAAATTATATTAATTTTATTTAAAATCATTCTTAAGAACATCCTATGTTATACATCACACACGACAAATTTCTGCAAATTATAAATATTATAATTGTTGTGTACATCAGTTAGCTATATTTGTTGTTTTTAATAAAAAATATAAATAGAAAATGGATTAATTACTAGTTTCTAAAACATTACATATAATTTGTTTTCATTTTACATATAATTAATGAATGCAGTCGTGTGAGTAGTGATCCATTAACACAACTGATGTAGGTGATTTCTAAATATCAGATATAATTAGATGCATTCGTGTTTAGATGTCTCGCCGTTCACATTCATAACATGGTGCTCAAATGACAAGTGACAATGGTAGACGTACAGAACTTTCCTACGGTTATCGTCGGTATTTATGCGAGTAAAGATGGAATTAATTGAATGATCCGCATGGACGTCCTGTCCTGTTATGACGCCAAAGCAGGGAGTGACAAGTAGCTCTCAATAACGTGATATGACATCGCGTGCCATGGACACGAAGGACCCCCTCAATGCAGACCTCGCTATTTCCTCGCTTCGGTCGAGTAATTTGCTTTTGGACCAGGGATGAGATTGAAAGATGAGTTACCTGTCAATATATTAACTCGTTTCCGCAATATGGGAAATTACTACGAGACAGACAATGGATTTGCTTCGTGTGACACCTTCGATGTGCTTATATGATCCTGTGATGACGTCTAATATATTAAACTTCCAAAAAAATTAACTAGGCAACTTAGAATTTACAGAATTCCACTGGTCTAAATATTTAATGATTATAATTTTAAACAATGATTCTTGTTGTAATTTCGAAACTGAAATGTTCGCTGATTATTCACTACGCGAAAAAAAAATAAAATTTATGTTAAAAATCGTAACAGTATAACTTATACTAAAATCCACAATTATCGTAAGTACTTTTTCAGTGTTTCTATTGAAAGTTAGATAGGCTTACATTAGACTTAATGCTATAAATTTATTGACTATTCTGTGTTAAGTTATAAAAATTATAAAGCGGATTATGTAAATTAAATTGAACGATATGATTGCCAAATGTTAAATCATTTTTGCACAAATAGATGGTTTAATGCAATATCTCTGTTTAAGTGTTCTCGAGATTTCCTTTTGAATATATAGAATTCGTGCGCTGTTATAGTTGACTGCGTATGATAAAATGTGACCTCTGAACTTAAGCAATCACTACATACGTATGGAGTAGGGTAAAACTTATATATTCCCCGTGGATTCTAGTTAAATGCTTGTTTTATCTCTAATCTGTACAATGATGGAGCGTAGTGGAAATAAAAGCTTATACGGGAGAAGTTTAATAGCAAAATCATAGTACAATAATAAATTAAATTTGCCAGAAACGATAATAATGAGAAACAACATCCATTTCTCTACTCGTCCCCATGTTTAATAAATCATCTACATCTCTTTCACATTACATTAAATTTAATACGTATAAAATAGTACACAATTAAAATATAGATAATATAAGATATTAATATTACTTTTACGTTTTCACGTATCAGGACAGAGAGCAGAAAATTGAAAGGTGATAAGCAGTGACATAATTTCGTCGATATTTCATGTACGTGCTCATTTCCCCCTGTGAGATTGAAATCAATTTTTCCGGCAGATTTTTTCAAGTGCACTTACTATTCTGAATTTGTATCACGTTACCTGTCACGTTCACGCATTCCGCACCACGCTGATTCCATTCGAAAATAAATTTAAACAGATTGGTTCGTCAGTCGTTCTATCTTGCAACTCTTATACGAATACCGATCTATTGTTTACGAGTACGGTGACGTGGTGTTTACGATGTGTTTTACTGTTTCAAAACAATCAATAAAACCATGCGTCCTGTTCCCATGTGGCGTTATGTCGCTCGAAAACGCCTGTGTCCCTGCAACTAGATCTACAGCCTTACATGTAAGCCAATAATAGTAAAAAACAGCTTTTTATTAGGCAGTGATAGTTTATCAATAACACCATTTAGATGTCAGCATTTGGGCAGATATTAGATAACGATAACATGGAAAATAAGTTTATTAAGAATTAAAGCTACAGTATGTTTTCGATAATATACTTTTGTCTTAAAGCTAAAGATCTAATAATTTCAACATCCTCACATATGTATTACTTTATAAATTATGTTTACGTATTAAGAGCTATTGATTGCACGACATATTTTCCAAGTTATAGTGATTTTTGTTCTGGTTTAATGATAACCGTTAATATGTTAAAAGGATTCGTCACTTTCACTTAATAAAATGTGGTTTTATACACACGCATTTTTCAATTTTTTTATCGAACTCTTCTGGATCGCTGTACTCTTGTGTACAGGTGGCGACATCTATTGGTCGAGGATCTACGTTTAAAAGGTCAGAACAAGTTACATGCAATCATATCCATCAATGAAAAAGAATCGATCACGAAATAGAACTTTAATGGATGATACGTTATATTTTATTCAAATTATTATTTAAGATGTATTAATATAATTTTTATTGATCTATAATAGTAACTCATTCATATCTTGTACTTACAATATTTGTATACTATTGAGCTTATAATTTATTATATAACACGAGGTGTTGTAAATAAATTTTATGAATATCCATTTTCCGACTTTTCAGAAAGAATAATGAAAGTACAAATTCATTCAATAAGAAAAGATTCAGAATCTTGGAATCATGTGATATTAACTGGTAGTAATGAAAAATGCTTAATAAAGATAGAACTGGAAATCAGTAGTTTTAGTTTGAAATGCAGAAATTTATTTTCGTTTTCACAAGAGAAATTCGATATATTCTTACTCCTTACAGCTTCACAGAATACTCATGACCTCATGAATTGATATATATTTTATTGGACTGTTGCGTATCCGATCTGTTATTCACTTTCACGAGCTGTTAAATTTTTGTACAACAATTAGATTCTATTTTTCTTCCAGAAACTCATCACGGATTGAAAATCACATTTTATAAATCTCCAGTGGTATCTTACAATTAGATACTATCTGTATTTAAAGTTTCCCTTGAATCATATCTTCAAAAATATTTTTTATTTATATAGTACGTATGGAAATGTTGTACTCATTTCTTAGACAGAATTAATTAGATATCCATCCGTAATGAAATTTATGTTTGTCTGTTTGCCTATTCCTATGACGATGAAGTAACAGCCAATACCTCATTAATTCGATGTCGTAGCGGGGTATAGTAATTAGCTAATTCATTTCAACGCTCTTTCTCTCCTTAGGATGTAAACAGACAACATCTCCAAGGAAAGTGATTCACGCTGTCGCCAACTAAAACAAACTTAGAAAACAAGCTGGGGAAGAACAGGGGCCATAAAAAATGAGTTTTCTTAAGTAAAAGTTAAGCGATCTAACTGCATTTCAGAAGTAATTTAGTTCATTAGTTTACAATCTACAAGGCAATTATCCTACAAGCAACTATCTTGTTAGTTTGTATTTCTACTTGCCTTTAATCTACTTCACGTTGTTCGTTCGTACTTAATGAGAAAATAAATTGATATAAACGTAAAAATTACGCACAAATGTTGCAAGACGAGGAATGAACCAATGCTTGAACTCAGAACAAAAGAACTAATAAAGTCCACTTAAATGCATATTAAATACACATCTATTAACATATCCTTATTCTGATTCGTGTTATTTTAACTTTCATACTTATGTACGTATGTATATCATTCATCTACTAAAAGTTATGGATATTGAAATACGGATACGTTAATATGTAGCTATGCATGAACTAAAAATTCAACGAATTCGAGTATATATATATGTTTCATGCACCTAAGTTTTCAATACACGTTCGAAACCATGACTTGTATAATAGTAATAACTTAGCAATCTGGGCGAAACAAAAAATTACTTAAAATTCTTCGTTAGGGCAGGAACTATTACCTTTTGCATCATAATCTTACTAGACCTCTTTACGTATATTATTTCTGCTACCTTCAAAAACAAAAATCAGAATATCCATGAATCAAGGATTAACAAGTTTCATTTTATAAGCTCAAGTTATCACAACTGAAAAAGTGCACCTCCGATTCTTGCCAGTTTGATATATAAATCTTGAAACTTTCATAAAAATCAATGATGACCATTCAGAGAATGTCTTCTGCTGGATATTTATTGTGCTGTAACTTCGATCATGGAATAACAAGAACGTCAGAAAAATCGACATTAACTGGCGATTTGTCTGAATGAAGCATAGAATAACGCGCTTAGCGATGCTGCGAAATAGCGATCGTAAATAGCAGGTTCGTGGACCAGTATAAAAGTTGAGCGAGTAGTTACAGCTTAAGCCGGTGGCCGGTTACAAAAAGCTAGTGGGCATCGTTGGATGAGCGTTATGCGTGTATATCATCCGCGTTAACTGCCGATATAAAGTCCAAAGCAAAAATTTAGATGCACGATCCACTGTGCCAGGCTGTTTGATGCTGCGATGCTACGGCAACGTTGTATGTAATTAAATGGCCAGGCGGTTAGTGTATTTCACCGGTGTGATTTACTAGTCTCAGACGAATCGTTTTCATTTCGTGTCATTAACACTTTACACTGCACAGTTCGCTGTATCAGCTCAAGCTCGTTACCGTAACAATTTTTCACCTTCGTTCTGCTACATTACATATCATTTCAAATTTTCCCGCTTGATATACGGAATTTTTTAATTTCGTGCGTTACATGCAGATCAAAATGGATCCTTTAATAAGCTATGTATACGTAAGTGGCCAAGGAATGTATGTATCTTAGAAATTTTTTGAGTTGAAATTAAATTAATGAAATTTTGAAGTAATGCTTTCGTTTAAAAAGAGAGATTAAAATCTAATATTTACATAATTTTAGAATATAATAATAAGAGTCAAATCTGTATCTTTATCACAGGTAACATAATTAATATTAACTTGTTCCGAAATTACAGTCTTTTTTCTTTATGTTTGATCTTTCAATTAATCTGATTACGAATCTAATAATTTCCGTACTATTGCTATTATCACTTGGGAAGCATCATCCCGATCCAAACGCGTTCAAATTTCGAAAGTACAATTCATTTATCTATAGAAAAGATTGAATTTAAATAAAATAGATGGATTAATAATTAAACTTTATTATATTGAAAGTATTTCGCTCGACAACTTATATAGCTAAATCTGTAAAACTTAGACCGAAGTAGAAACTTTCGCCTTCTCCAGTGTAGCTTAAATACTGAGGGTGCTAATGATGCTTTGGAATCTGTGTAATTAAGCAGGGGTCTTGCGAATAAATTTACAGTGGCCCTAAATCCTTCACGTTAGATAAATGTTTACAATTAGCTTCTACGATGTACGCATTTCAAATTGCCAATGTCTGTTCCATCTAAGTAATAAAATAATGCCTTTGCAAATATTGTTAGCGAAGTATTTATTCATTACCATTGGGTATGTAGTTATCTCTAATCTTTAACTAGATTACGTAGTGCCCCTTTAATCACTGAAAGTGAAATGTTTATGTCGATTAGAAGGTTGCAAATGATCATTTAAAGAGCACATAATACAGAAACATGGAATATACGTGTTTTATTAAAAATATTACAAGAGAAAGATACGGACTGATCAACGAAGGACATACATAGAAGAATTTGACGAATTGAATTATCAAAGGAGACACGTCAAAAGAGAATGTATTAATAGTAATATAATTAAAGTAAAATTTGCTGCGTAATAGACATTAAGGATATTAATGTAAATAAGACACTAAATACTTTCGAGGATAGAAAAAATTCATTGATTACCGTAAACCATTATAATAATTTGTATTACGATGGGGAAATGTATGTTTATTTCAATAATTAAATTGCAATTTACAATTTCTGTAATGTATATGAAAATACATATATATATAAACCTTTATCGAGGTTTTTCAAAAAAAAAGAAAAAAGAAACAAATTGAACAAAAACTGCTGAGGATAATTGTCAGCTAATGTCGTGTATTTTATATATTACGTATACTATATACTATATACATTATACATATACTATAGCCGGATACCTATTTTCGAACCTTCTACATACAGATTCTCTTAATTATAACTACTGCTGCAAATATCGCAGACGAATTGGAAATGACGTACAAATATTTGTAAGGAAAGAGGGAAGGCTTTATTTTAATGAGCACATATTAATGAATCTGTAATAAAGTAGCCTTCTCTCTTCAACCGTTATTTCAATCCTTACAACCATATCTTAGTTATACTCAATAATTAGTGGTTGAATATGCAGACATTAATCATTAACATAATAACACATTATTGTTACTGTATTATGTATGTACGTATGCATATAAATACTAAAAATAAATGATCCAAATGGCAACTTTTCTTTCATTATGTTCACCAAACTTCTAATAGCTAATCAATATGTATAATGGACAAGAATTTATCGAATTTTTGAATATCTTCGTACAAAAAATAGTCAAATTTAAAAATATAAATTCTTTCAAAAATGTTGAAATATCTGACATTTAATGCCTGCATTTAGAAATGTATGGTAATAATTCATATCTACGTATAGCGTATCTGTAACAGATTTATTTAAAATTGTGCAAACAGAAGTACACCGTTCTAGGAGAATGTCTCCCGCTGGGTTTCTCGTCTCAGGTCAGTTTATAAACAAACTTTCGGCTTCTACGTCTAATCTCGCAATTTCTTCGGTCGAAGCTCGGATAGAGCCAGTTTCGCGTGTGTACGAGCGCACGAAGTGATATCAGAGACGGTAGTTTAACGACATTGTAAACCCGGGAGCAACATACAAGGTATGTTCTTCGTTTCTGGAAGGGATGCATAAAAGGCTGGCCTCGTAGCTGGAAAAGCTCCGGTTAATTCAGAGGCCCGGCAGAAATCGTAAAATAGTGCGTGACTGCCAGTTTTCTGGCAAAAAGTGGACAAGAGTATACACGACAAGTATATTCGCGCGCTTTCGGCTCGACGTTCGCGCGTGCACACGCGGGTTCATTCGCGTGAGTGCGCGCGAGAGCTTCGCGGAGAAGGCAACTCGCAGAAGTTGGTGAAGCACGAGCGTGACGCATACATCACCTACGACTACAGATACTATTACGAAGATGGCGGTAGGCAACTGAAAAAGTACACAACCGCGGGCTTTCCAATGGGACACGAAGGGTGATTGCCAGAAGTGGGGACGAAGAACTAAGGGTGACTTGAAATAGTTTGTAATGGCATATCTAATGTACGCATAAACTAGTTAATATAAACTGAATTGAAACTTCCAACTGATGTTATATTTCGCCTTGTTTCGTCGTGAATTTACGCGTCTAAAATCTAACTTTGTGCGAATTCTGATTACGATTGTTGAACTCTAGATTGCTTTCTGACTATTCGTATTTTTTGTATAGAGAATCATGGATGATAGATGACTGGGTCACATTTTTCTGTTTCTATGGTTTATATTTTATAAGATTTGTTTATTAGATACACAAAAATACATAAATAATTGCAGTTTTTGACATTAGGGCAGAAGAGAAACTACACATATAAATTATATTTTTTAAATAGAACTCGTAGCTACAAATTATTCCTAACCGTATCTGTCTTTTAAAAAATAAAATCGTATATATAATTGAATAAAATAATGATACAAACGTAAACCAAAAATTATACATATAACTCAGAAATGTTCCAGCCATTATCGTCTGCGGTTTAACTTTTTTGGTACGATGAAGCTGGTTGTCAGTATGCTAGCACTGTAAAGGACAGTTGAGTCGTCAGTTTGCATTTTGCAGTAAACAGGCTGTAATAATATGCGAAGTGGACAAAATAATCGTAGAAAAATATTTTAGTTAGCCTAAGGTTACTAAAGTATGCTATGTTCGAGTAGGGTTGTTAACCCTTATCACTCGAACTGGCAGCGATGTTGCCAAACGCAAGTTTGCTACTCCAACTGACAGTATTGGAGTGATGAGGGTTAGCTAATTTGAAATTTCATCGACTATACTCAGGTTTAGTGGACGCACAATTATAGCTATCTTTAATGATTTAAAGTTTAAAAATGAAGCCCGTTTACTTGAGAAGGTCTGTAATGTAAGATTGTATAAAAATTTATGTCATGGAATTTTTGAGCATACAAAATTTATATCCCTTCCAAGAAGATTATAGAATCGACAATAATCCTATTAATAATAATCTTATTTATTACGATTTTGTGAGACAAAATTCTCACACGTGTTGAGTGTTTCCAAAAAGGATATTTGATCATATGAAATCATACTAAAAACTTCAACGAGTCTTACGGATTTCATATTTCTTTGATCATCTTTTTTTCATCGTTTTCATCTTTTGATCATCGTTTTTAGCATTCAAATTTGTATTAAGAAAGTTAGAACTTATTTGCATCTTTATATCTAAAGATTTAAGAGCGAGATGAAAATTAAGGTAATGCATAAACGTGTAAGTTATACGTTATATTATATCATAATATGTGAATGACAAGCAACGAGGAAGTTATAAAAAATAACGTAATAGAGTAAAACGTTCTTCCTCGTTCAAAATGAACACACGGAAACTATATTTAAGGATCAGGATAGTATTGAAACATAAATTGAAAATAGTACAACTTTTTTATTCAAATATATAAAGAATTGCACAATGGTTTTCGTAAACCACGTGTATCGAAAGTTTACGAAGAATACAATTTCATGTAAACAATCAATTTATTTATCGAATTTATAAACTACGATCGTAATTTTGTAAAGGAACTCAACAATTCATCTCTAATTGTGAAATATATAACACTGCATATTGTGGAGCTTCTCGCGACCAATTAAACGCAATATAAAACTTCATAAAACTTTTCTTTTGCATTGCATTTTGACTTCACATGACAATATAATTTCAATTTAGAAAAGTAATTGTTTCGACGGTACAGGGTACGAATATCCATCATTGGAAGCTGCGTGACCAGAGCTCGATGCCAAGCTGCCTGACGATAAAATTGATACTGATCCACTAGAGTATCCACTGCTATAGCTACCTGAGCTAGGTACTCCATAAACTTTGCTGGGCACGTTGAAAGAATCCAATGAAAGTCCACCTCCAGAAACGTAGCTTGACGGGACTCCATAATTTTTACTTGGATAATTGGCTGAGTTGTATGAAACTCCCACAGAGGGCACAGAATGAACAACGGCACTTGGTACACCATAAGAAGTGCTAGGTACACTGACGGATCCCACGGACAAAGGTACCGAAGCAGTTAGAGCAGGGCTGCTGTGAACTGGTGCTGGTGACAGACTAGGGACACCATAACTTGAACTTGGTACTGAGACAGAAGCGCTGTACGATGGAAGAGGTGCAGCAACAGGGGCACTATAAGATGCGACTGGAGCAGAGACGGGAGCGTGGAATGGAACAGAAACAGAAGCCTGGACTGGAACAGAAACAGGAGCGGAGACAGAAGCGGTGTAGGATGGAACTGCTGATGAAATAGAGCTGCTATAGGACGGAACTGGTGCAGAGACTGGAACTTTATAAACTGGCGCTGGAACAGAGTAAGATGACACTGACGCTGGGACACCATAGGATGAGGCTGGAGCGGAGGGCACTACGTAGGGTTTCTTGACAGATGTTACGGAAGATATAGGTGGGAGGTATCCGGAGTCTGCTGAAGCTACTTCGCCCGATATGCCAAAGCCATGGTTGCCACCGATGAGACCACGTTTCTGCACCTTCTTTACGGATTCACTTGCGCTAATAGCGATGAGTGAAGCGACGAGTAAAGAAGCCTGAAAGGAAATACATGTTGTCGCATTTTTTATCTAAATAGTGTGTGATGAAATTTTGTGTGATGAAATGAATGTAATGCGTGTGAGTAATAAAGGATTAAATTATTAATGAAAACGAATAAGTGTTTAACGGTTGATTAACGGAAAGTTAAATGGAAACATGGAAGAGAACAAGGAATTGAAAATTAATTTTGTAATTAATGCAAGTTTGAAAGTATATTAGAAAATGATTGTTTGGATTAGTTTCGATTAGATTAGATTAGTTTCATTATGTGGATAAAGATGTTACTTACTACGAAGGTCTTCATGGTGTATTTGGGTTAAGGAATGGAATCGAACTGTGGCTTAGAGGAAAAATTTGTCGGTATTTATACGGTGACACGCCACGCGAGAACTCCTTTCACTTGTAAGATACAAAATCCCCCAAACTTTTATACTGACGTAATATATTGTAAAAATATTTCAAAGGTTTATCAAATTGAGAAAATTATGTTTTGTTCAATATTTACGGTATCAATGGTTGAAAATAGATTTTGCATAATTGTTTAGTAAACGATAAATAATTAAACTTAAGCATATATTCTTTTGCCGTTTATGAGAATTTCTATGTGCAAACCTGCTGCTTTGCTCGATAACAAAATTGTACTCTTTGTTCAGAATTATGATTGTTAAATGAAAGAAAAAGAATGATGGTTAAAGGTTTCAAATAAACATTACTGATATTGCACTCAATTTCTATGAAAGAATATAATTTTCAACTTTTTGATATACTTTCACATGTTTCTTCCAAATTTAATATCTGTATAGGAAACAATCAATGTCATCAATGATGACGTACCGTTTCCAATAGCTGGAAATGTCATACACACGTACCATAATTACTCCAACAATTCAATCGACTTGTCAACTCACTCGTAAAGGAAAGAGAAATATTTATTACTATGGTTTAATCTGCAAAAGCTTATATTAATTCTATAAATTTTGACATAAAACGCAATGTGCACCGAAGCATCGGAAATCGCTGATAATTTGTTCATAAAACAATTATAACAGTAATGATTATTATGGTTAGATATGATTTTATTTATATTTATAAGTTATAATTTACGTAAAATTGTATCCAATATTCACAGAGCATATACTTTAGTGATATTAAGAAATCTATAATATACTTATTGCTATCTCAAGGAAATTTATCCAGTCCACGATTCTTCCATCCAATAAATATTATCATATAAGAAATTTCGAATATCTGCCTATATAATTCGTCTGCTTGCAATACTGTTATTGTAATACTGTAAGTTAATATTCGTGTAACTGTCCAAATCTTTTTCCTTGATTAATAGTCAAGCAAAATTAGTAACTCTGTTATTCGATTATTTAATCAACACAAACACAGGATCGTGTTAATATACCTAAAATTGCGTACAGTTCGTATAGAATAGAAACATACGTTTTACTAAATTATGTAAATCGGCCACCTACAGGAAGTTCCACGTGTTCCACGTAATACTAAGTGATCAGGTATTCGCATCTTTATGTGTGAAACTTGTTACATAAACGCAAAAGTCGTGAAAAATGATTCAGCTTCTTTGCTGTCATGTTCTTTATTCGAAATTTATGGCAGATTGAAGATGGTATGAAAATTTTTTAACGATTGAGATCGTCCTCACATATGTGTCTTTCTAAAAAGAACAACAAGCGATTACCCAATGTCAGGTATATTGTCCAAATCTACGTTTCGCCAATGTCATTTGCCGTAATTAGCCGTAAAAGTTTCTCTATCATCTTTTACGCTCTAATATTTCCAATTACGCAACGTTTCGCGTTGTATTAACCTCGTTTCATCACGATCTTTTCCATTTCATTAAATAAAATTAGTGGACGGCCATCCAAAATTTCTCATATACATTTAGACGTCCTCACGACACAAGCGAGAGGTCGCGAAAAAAATATTTCATAGGTCAAGGCTAATTTTTTAAAGGTGTAATTATTTCATTATGTAGAATTTTTTTGGTAAAATATATATTTTGCAAAACATTATAATGATATTAGCATACTGTATATTATGGGATATTATAAATACTGTTTGGAATTGTGAATGATTTCAGAAAAATAAAAGTTCGAAATATATTTTAATCTTTATGTGCCATTGCATCCAAGATATTGTGATACGTAAAATTGGCAATTCATGTTAAATATATATTATTACATATATATTACACACATATATATATATTATTACATATGTTATATAGAACGAAATTTGTAAAAGTTTTATGACTATGACTCTTCCTAGTTTAGAAATTTGTTCTAAATGCTGTAATAAATAGGCCCGTGACCTAAATCTTAGAAGACTCGCATTCAGTCATTTAAGATGAGACAAGAGAGGAAATTAGAAACTTGAAATACTAGGAACGAGATGAAAGAAAGTACAAAATGACATTGTTAAATTTAATTATTTGGAGAAAGCAAACGAAATATCACATAAACCATTAATTATCCATAATTATCATATATTCATATTTCTATAAAGAAGATTACCATTAGAAGTTTCAGATTTATCTTGGATTCTATCTATATTTCTAACGTCGTTTGTATTTGCATCACATTTTCTTGCATTAACTTGCTTACACTGTTTCAGACACGTAGTTTCTTTCATCCCTCTCACGTAGTACGTAGGACTCACGTGTATCAACTGTCTTTGATAACAACACGCTTTGAAACTTTAGTTAATTCCTTGCAATGTGGCAAGATTTTCGGAGCTGTTTCTTACTAAGTCAATTTTCAGTGAATTAACAAGTTTAAATGACCAACATAGTTTGTATATAAATTAATATTATAATATTATAAGTTGCATCAATCAATATGAAGAATATAGGGTATTTCGTATAGGGTATCGTAGGGGTATATTCCATAATATTCCATATCACATTCTTAATTAATTATAATGAATTTGAAAATGTTAAGTTTAATGATCGTATTATTTAAGTTTAATGGAATGTTACATAACTTAATATAACGAACTGTGAACATTTGTAATAGCTGCAACCAATTTAGAATATAAAATAATTGATTGTACAATATAATTTAATTTAATGAGAATAATATTGAAATTTATATGAAAAAATAATATAGATAAACAAATATTACGAAACAATTATAAAATTTGTAATATACTAAATAAAGATGCGAAGTAAACCACGACAGTATAAACGCGTTTTCAATCCTTGTCAGAATAAATTTGTCAATTGTACAAACACGGAAGGCTCGACTTCGTGATTGATGCTTATCGTTACGACAGCCTGGATTATCAAATCAGTAATAACTACGTTTGATAATGAATCGCTTGGTCTTATCCGCTTTCCTCCGAAATTGGTTTCCTGCAAAATCGATAACACTTAGTTTCGATCGATATCGACAAATTTTCAAATTTTGAACATATTCGTCACCTACCTTCATTATTTAAGAAAAGGAAAGATAAATTTCAAAATTAATATTTCATACCAATACCATATTTTCTCTTCTTCATAAATTTAAGCAATCAGTTGCGTATGTAATTCGCTGGATTTTAAATAATTAATTAATCAATTAATTAAAATTATTATCAAAACTATGATGAATTAAAAACTATGTTTGAATTAAAGAAGCAATTTATCTTTCCAACTTGTTTCAAATGCATTAGTTTATACGAAACGCGTTACTTAAAGTAGAGCATAATTTGTTATGAAATAATGGGATACGCTGAGAAGGAGGGTGCAAGAACTTCAGACCCTATTTTAATACGATTTTCTAGTTAGCAGCTTCCAAAGAATTCTCGTTTACAGGCGTTACAAAGATTTATTTCCTCCATTCTATATTCAGGTATTCACGGACGAACGTCTGTAGGCAAGAAGGAAAAAAAAAGAGAAGAGAAGGAGGCAGAAAGTAAATTGAGACATATTCCCATAGAAACGTGTAAAGCACGGTCGATGCAGAAAGGGAGCTAATGTCAGAGATTAGAGGTAATCCGTTCTGGCTGGCAATCGCCGAAGAGGACCCTCGTTCACAGCTTCGATCTAGATACTGCACCGGCACTGCCACTTTTTACATTTCTACCCCTTTTCTCCCTTTTCCTAGACAGGATATATTAAAAGGAATTATGGGCAGCGTTTCGAGTGACAGAGACATTAAGACTGCGCAAACTCTTAAGTGCATGGTGGCAACGGTAATTACACTAATTACAGACTCGTTAAGATTTTTTTATAAATACTTCAGCTTTTGTTTCCTTTCCCCTAGCGATCTTTGAGAAAAATTGAAAAGAACAACCCTCCAAGTTTTTTGTATATTTACTGACTACCTGTAGTTTTGCAAAAAATGTGCTCTTATACTAAAATTTTTGGGATAAGTTTGAAGGCTGATATTTACAAAACGACGTTACGTGTAATATTAATTTTGTTTTTGAGGCTAACTGAGATTTAATTGATACTATATGAAGTTTATGGAGTGAATCACTTAACCCGTATAGCTTAAATTACTCATAAACTGTTTTTTGTATGAAAAATTTTTCAGATAAAAATTGAATGCGTAGAGGATATATGAAGGCCACTTTTTTTTTGTTAATGGAATCATATATCTTTTCAATGGATTACTCGAGATAGACCATCGTTCACTATAAAAAATATTAAGCTATTTATGGTAAAAGAATTATTAGTTCACGAGATATATTAATTTCAATCTTGCAAAATTGTGTTACATAATAGTACATTTTCTTTCTTTAAAATTACGTCGAAGAATTATTGCGCCTTGATAACTTCAATTTTTTTTAAATAAATTATGCACATACGATTTAATATAAAAACACAGCTGGAACAACAGGAATCGTGTGAAGGCGGTTAAATTTAGTTCGTGGTTAAATTATAAATATTAAAATTTCTAATTAAATACAAATAAATATGGCAAATCTTTGAAATTGTATCAATGTAAAAAAGTAAGTTAATATTCAGACATCTTCTAGATCGAGCCAATACCGTCACGATTTATTTCGGACGAGTGAAATCGGGTTCGTGTTTCATTGTAGATTGTATCAAATTTATGAGATCAAAGTGTACCGAAGAAAAAACATCTGAGTTAATTATTCATGCGTTTCATACAAGACGAGTCTGTATATTTTGAAACTGCGTGTCAACCAGTTTAGAGAAAGTACATATAGAAATGAGATATCAAGCAGTGAATTTAATTGGTGAATTTCGAATGTCAAAAGCTGATTACAGAAGATAATAGCTGTCATTTGGTATTCTGAAAATTTCGAAAATTATTGCTCCGCATGTAATTAAGATAGATATTTCCTAACTGACTGCGTAATCTAGGACTACTTTCTCCTGTAATATGGAAATGTGATAATAATTTTGTACTGTAAATCAAATACAAAAATGTCATTTGCATTGACGATATTACGTGATCGAATCAGAATGAATTATTATAGAAACCAGCCTAAAAGATATGAACTTCTTTGTTAGATAAAGAAACACTGTATATTAAATTCTCAAAAAAGATAATTATTTCAAGTGGAAACTTATTAACATATTTGTATAAATGATACATATGTACTATTATCATACGTATCATATTTTTAAGCATTTCAAATATATTTTTATTTTCTATAAGACATCGTTGCAATTATCGTAGCAGAAAGAGGTTGATTTCCCATCAAGAAATAAATCCTCTCAAATATCGATAGCAAGTAATACTTTTCAAGAGCATAGAACTCATTCACCAAATGATGTAATTACGATTAACGACAAACTTGAAGTAACAAATAAAAAAGAATTGAAAAATAAGTATTAATTTCTGAAAAAAGCGAATTTATTTAAGTTTATCAAGTGCATTTACTTAATAATGAAATAAAAAACAACCAAGAGACACTTTGAGACAACATATTAGTACTATACTGTAACTGTAAAAAGCAATAAGCAGTTAATTCTAAAATTCGCCAACCACGTAACTATAACTTTTGTCAGTTTCACCCTCTACGTTGCTTTAATATATTTAAGACAGTGGAAAGTACTAAACAGGTATGAAAACGATTTCCCTCGGAAAAACAAAATAAAAAAAGTTTCTCCACAAAGTTACCAACATCGAGATACGTTTTTACATCGATACTTTTGTCCATGAGATAGTAGGAAAATTGGGACTATCGACAATCAAAGTTATTCGCGAGAAAGTCTCAAAGTCGTGAGACTTGGAACGAGACGGAACAGAGAATGTATATTCGCCACGAATATGATCGTATGTTGAAATACGACGAGAAAGGACCAAAGTCCTAGTAGTTTCGAGAATCCCTTGTCAGGATCGTTTTGCTTAAAAAGTTTCGCTGACAAACAAACACCGGGTGAATTTCTGATCAGCTCTCGTCAGGGAACTGCTCTGCAGTCGTTGAATTGGAATCGAAGTAAGCGGTTTGCCGGTAAAAAGTACTTCGACTTTAAATTTATTCCAAAGCTTTTGATTCATTAAAATTGATTCCAATTATAGCGCTCAAATATGCGAGCAGATTTCCACTTTATTTTTATATTACTAGTTATTTTTAATAACAGTGTCATTAAATATTCGGCGCTGTTAAAATATAAATTCGTATTGCTAAAATAAAATAATTATGAGTTTTATTGAAATAGCTTTTTGTGACGTTGCGAAATTAAATTAATATTCTATAAGTTGCACGGCTCAAAGTAGATATATTACAGCAATTCAAACTTTGCTGGAAAAAAATTAATTGATACTGTAATGTTCCGCTTTATAACTGTTACTTAGCAGTATTTGATTTGCTATAGTAATAAAACACATATTTCTGTTAGTCGATTTTTTTGTTAGGTAGTTTTAACTGTATAAGTAATATCGTTCTAATGAGCCTCTTGATTACTCAAATAATGTTAATAAATATCAAAGTTAAATATATAGTGTATACATATGATAAGTAATATCGTTCTAATGAGCCTCTTGATTACTCAAGTAATGTCAATAAATATCAAAGTTAAATATATAGTGTATGCATATGATATTCTACGTATGTAATGTGAAATAGATAGCGTCAACGCGATTTATTACAGTAGAAAGTCATCAAATTTGTTGAATCATAAGCAACCAAACGGGTCACGTAATCGTAGAATCTTTTTGGATTCTAGATGATGACTCATCATGGAGTCAAGAAACTAAACAGATCTTTATTAACGTTTTAAGAAAGTAGAACTACCACCTAATGGATTCATAATCGAATTAAAAAATAAAAACTTATCATACGTGGGAACATTTGTAAAAAAAAGATGCCGACATTATTATTAATTAGCGGAGAAGTGATTTCATTAATTAAGACGAAAGGAAAATATATTTTATAATATATTTTAATACCGAACATTTTATAGTATCGAATTACGTGTTTACAATAAAAGAACGAAAGTAAAATGTTTGTGAAATTAATGTGTTTATCGATAATTTATATATAATAATACGAAACATGACAATGGTACATTATTATTCGTAACAATGCGTGTTATCGGCTTTCGTAGAATATGTATAATAGCATTTATAAAATGCTAAAAAATATATATGTCGAATTGTCGTTTGGATTTCGAGCGCGAGACGATTCTTCGTTAGCATTTGCCATCATGATGTTCAATAAAAGTTGTATTTACATAAAATTATATTTCTTTACAAAGTTTGATAAATAATTAGTTTAACGGTTAACTAAGATAACAAACAATAAGTAAACAAATGCTTTTAATAATATTCTTGGGTTCTGTAACGAATCCACGGTCAACGGGAAACTTTCTGTACGTTTTAATATATTTTGATAGCACACTGACACGTTCACTCAGGCACAGGGTTTCTCTAAGACTGACTCCAAGACGATGACAGTAAACTCTCCAAGGAGATTGCAAAATAAAAGACAGATACAGTTACATATATCAAATACATATCGATCGGGAATATCAACAAATTCCCAAGCGCCGTAACTAGGCAGTTCCACATAAACCAGCATTGCTCCTGATCAAGACTTGATTGTTTATACAGCGTATCCCTTAACACTGGAACCTCCTTTGTAAAACATTTCGTTCATCCCGTGACCGTGGCTACGTTCGGCGACCAGTTATGTCACCCCGAGCCCAAGTATTGAGAAATCTTCCAAAAGAAAGGCTCGATGTCTCTACATCTCCGACATATAAATAAAGTAATATAATATATAAAATATATAAATGTTAAAATATATATAATAGTATTTTCAGTAATACCTACATAAGATAACAAATTTCTTTTGTATATTTATGTATATTGTATGTATATGCTCTGGATATCCAGAAATAACTACCATAAGTATCTGTTTTAACTCTTTTATTCGAGAGACTTATAATAGTAACTACTGGTCCATCTTTGAAGGATTTGAAGAATTTGCAGTACTTTCTTGCATTTCTGTTACATGTGGCATAAATTAGATTCACATTCATAACGTAAAAATTGTTATGCCAGGCCAAATAAATGTACAAAAAATTCTTATATCCATTAATTAAGATACAATTTTAATGTTTACTTACTTTACGTATTTATTTTTTAAATGAAATAACAATCCACGTTATGGAATTACTCCAATATACACGAATTCACTTTCAACACGAAAAATATAAAGAGACTAATAACAGAGAAAGTAATTTACAATATTAATCCAACTGTTTGCACCGCTGTTTAATTCCATATGTACCAAAGCATGTGGACTGTTTTCAGATATAAAAATGTGTGGCGCCATCCAACAATTCGGTGCAAGTGGCATTTGCGAATGTTTTAGCTCTAGTTTTTATCAGTTCTCTTTCACGGCTCGATGTACCCCTCCTCTCCTGGGAACAACGACAAGTTTCCGTAAATTGCCAACAATTCCTGGAATTGCTCCATAACCGAAATGAATTCCGAGTGGAAAACGAAGGAGCCCGGCATAAAACGCGATTCGCAAACTTGTATCGGTTCGCAATCGCTTTAAAAAGTACGAACTTTCCCGAATCCGAAACTTCGACGAATGCAAGCTAGTTGTTAGTTCCAGGGATTAATTAAATTGTACCTTCAACAATATTGAGATGTCGATGACGAAATTGGTAATTTTACAAGAATATTCTTACATTCATGCTGGTCATAAACGATTTTATGATATTTCAAACGATTACAAATGTTAAATATTTTTCGATGTTCATTTAATTGCTAAATTCTTAGAAGAAAGTAGAAATTTCAGAATACAATAGAACTAATAGAAATAAATTTTAATATTATCGTATGGATACACTTTATAATTCCACTTGCACGTTATTTCGCATAATGATGTAAAAGAAGAATTTAAAATATGGTTGAGGTATATATTGGAACATTACACTACAACTTTTTGATACGATGAACACGATGGAGAGAAGAAAACCAAAAAGGGGAAACAAATTCCTGGGTCTGTTCAAGTAGCTGGTTTGGATTTCGTGCTAAGTGTCCTTGGAAAAATTTCGTCTCAGCGAAACCATCGTGATTGACGAAGCGTTAATCCTCGAAACGACTCACTAAAAAGCACTTTGTCTCCCTACCTCCTCGAAAATTTTCTTCTTCTGCAAGATAAGAAGCGCTGATGAACGCCCAACCAGCCGCTGACGAATGTCTCGTCGCTTTGACAATTTGAGCGGATTTTCCTTTGTACAGAACAAGGACAAACTAAGCTTTTATGGAATCTTCCAAGCAATCCAATCGAACATTTTTTCTTTTTTCTTTTTAATATAACTGAATATTTTGTTTTCAATAACATAGCCGTACATAGTTGCCTTTATGTTTATAAATATACTTTATCAATTATTAATTGATTGTTTAAGAATCATGGCGCTAGTAGATTAATTCATTGTTATTTTCTAAGGAATTTGCATTATAATGCAATTATTTCAATATTAAAATACAAAATAATTAAAACAATTAACACTAAATAAATAATTTATAAAGTTAAATGAAGAATATTTTAGATGATTTTTTTATCTTAACCTGTTGCTTTGTTTGACAGTGTGAAACGAAATATTAGATAGTGTACCAAAAACTTTAGTGTATCATTGCTATAAGAAAAATGATGACACCACAAATATTATATTCTAAATATGTTACTAGTATTCAATCACGTAGAGTTTAAGCGCTTCGTATCAGAAATTCAGTCTAAAAATTTTAATCGCTCAGATCTTGAAATGAAGCTTCGGCAGTACAAAGTACTAAAAATTCTTTTACTTCCTTTAACAATAAAAACTTTATACCTCCCAAACGGTATTGTGCTTTTGAACAGCGTACGTTTTATGAAAACCGAAAGTATATGTATAACTACGCAGTAAAATTGCACCTACGTGTACCATTTTATCAAAATTCCACTCATTTATACCAGAAGATATATGCACAGAAATTACAGTGAATAAGTTTCGCACGTGATGTTACATCATATGTTATACGTGACGTATAGTAATTTGCGATTTATCCAGACGAGTCAAAGGGAAACTGATCTAGTATCTGAACCTGTGATGTAGTATTTGAATCAATAGTCTCTTAAAACAAGATTATCGTTCGGTAATTAGCTGTATTTGCGTACCTCTGTTGATTTCTCATCGGACGTAAGAAGATCAAAGGAGGATCCATGGGAAAACGAGGAAAACGTTGCGAGAACCCGCATATGGTATTTGGCATTATAACGTTATAACTCGTTACAGTGTCTGGCATCAGGAGGACTTCATTGTGAAGCTCAGTACTCTAGACATTGTAGACTGATGCCTCAGCTTAATTGGAGTGTTACATACTCCGTTTTCCCTCAGCTTCCCACTTCTCCGTTAGCGTTATAAGTAGGAGACTATGCTGGTGCTTACTACTGAATTTGTTACCAATGTGACGATGCATTTTCATTCAGTCATCTTAATTACGACAGTTCGATGAACTAGGACAATGTTCGTGGACAATAATCTGCTTTATATTTTTAAGTCACCGCTCACTTGGCTGGTTAATTAACACATTAGAACATCTAGATTATGAATATTTATGCATAAGTAGCTGCCTTTATTTCGTTTCGTTTCTTACTTCTGCGATGTGACTTTCATTTCTCATGATGACAAATTATTACCGATCACCATTTTGATATCCTGTAAGGAAGTTTCTCGAACAGTTGATGTTGATGAAGCTTGTGTAGTTTTTAACAAAATATTTTACCTATATATTTTTTTTATTAATAACCGATTTTTGTAATAAGAATTTCTTTAAGTAATGAAACGAACATTATAAGTTTTGAACTAATTTTCCTTGTAAATAATTTTCAGTTTCCACGTAAATTTGTTTGTAGAGATCGTATACTTAAACTGGAATCACTGATCGTATGTTTAATTGTCTTCTATGATTTTGACACTTCGGTTCGTGTGAAATATTTATATCGCAAAATGTAGGCATCGGATACAAATATTTTAAATAATATGTAATTTGACTAATTTTAAGCAATTAATATAGAAATAATAGTCAAAATCTTTAATATAATACTACTTTAATATAATAATATTACTACCATAAAAACAGTACCAATGAAATTATTTTCATTTTGCTCGTGTATTTTTTACTTAACTTTGGTAAAAGTATCTTCAGATATACGTGGTTTCGTATAAACGTGTCAATTTCCCACGCGTATAGTTTATATAAATAGAATATTTGATGTGTAAAAACATATATCAGTATCGCTCAATTAAGCGTACAGTTCACATTTACACAGCGTGGGATAGTAATCGCTTTTTACTCGTACCTTTCAACCTGAGAACAAAGAGAAAGCTTAACACGAGCTTAACAACATGAATAACATTCGTAATTATCGTAATACTCTATTATCCCGGTGTTTGCATGCTCGTATCCATAATCTCGGTCGGTAAATGACAATTTATCGTGACTTTGGACATTAGCGTTACTAAAAAGCTTCGATAAATTTTAGGAATCCGCGTTAGAAAAACCGAACAACAGATATTTTATTCTTTCCCAGGAATTGCTCTGATGAGAATATAGTAACATGAAATTATAAATACGTTTCCGTATACAAAAGTGTATTCATGTGGGAAGTTATTCCCATCGTGACTGAAAAACCAAATATACAATACACTTTAATATTCAACGCCCATATTTTATTAACCTCATTTTGTTTGCATTTGATATTAAAAACGTAAAGTGAGCGTAGTTATAAATAAAATACATGCATATATCATTTTATATTTATTTTATATATTATAAAGTATTATAGAATTTTTAACGTTTCACACGATAATTTGCTTCACTAACTTGTTTAATAGTATAGTAATATATACGTAGTATATCCGCAACATTTATGTTTTATACGTAATACGCAGCAGATTTTCTATGAAACGTGTATACTGCTCAAACGTAACATATTCTGCTGTTATTTTATCTCAATTTCGAAATACAATCGGAAGGTGACTTAATCCTTTAAATACGGTTGTCGTCAATGTATTGATAATTGCATTGTATTTGCCACTTTTTTATGCTAGAAAACTATTTATAAAAATATACTCGTGCTTAATGGGTTAATAATATTAACGAATAAACTAAGATACATTACCAGGAAACTCAAACTTAAATTAGTGTTTAAATATTTTTTGGAGCGACCATACAAAAATTGGATCAAAGTCCTCCAAACTTGAAAATAAAATATGTCATCTGACCTAATCCAATTAGGTAACCAAAAGCGAAACAATTACAGAAGTTATACTAGTTCAAATTAACTTTGACAAACGAGAGTTTTGAAAAGTTCGCTATTCACCAACAGATTCGAGAACTCAACTAACAACTAGGAAAATGGAAAATTTTTGATATGGGATATGAAATAACGACGAAGCCATGCCTGTTATATTTAAAAAAATTTTTAAATGCTCTAGGGCACGTTTTACTGTTATTCAAATGTTCTTATCCACACTAGCCGCTAGATATTACTTTTTCATAGATTAAAACAATTCTATGGAATAAGAGTAAACCAATTCGCTGATTTTTAATTAAAAATTAGACCAGATTCATACACAATATACGTAATACATCATATTTTCATCGTGATTATTTTAGTAAAAAATGAATTATTTAGTCCTAATACACTATTTCTATACTATATTTCTTTCTATCTTACTTTTTACACAAATATCTAATTTTAATACTATTGTAATAAATTAAATGCCAAAGGATAAAATATATTAAATGCTAAAGTTCGGAAGAATTCGTATATTCGCAAGCTTCCTATTACATAAATAAAATTTACAATGCGTTAGTACCATAAAATCATGATAAATATCACTTGTAATCATTAATTTCTCATTATTAAATACAGTTTAATAAAATCCATATACCGTAACGTCAAATCGACGAAAGCGTGGAGGCATACGCGAACGGTGGTGTACATGCCTTTAAATTTATGATTGGTTAAATTTTATCCGGGCGATTAATCACGCGTAAACATGCCACTCGAAGAGCAAATAACAAAGCTGTGGTTTTTTTCGGGAAAACAAACATTGCAGCTCGGTTAAAAATCAATTGCGCTGTTCCCCTTCGCCGCGCGGGGTGGCGGGTGAAGGATAAAACTGGGTAGAGCAGCGTTTTAAGCAGAATACTTGTTTAGAGTGAATTTAGAGACTAGTTGTGCCAGTGTCGCTTTCACTTCATCGTGTGTTCACCTCGGGCAAAGTGAAAAAAAAACAAAAACAAACGATATAGAAAACGGGGAAAAACAAGGAAATGTTAAAAGTAGGAGAAGAAAAGGCCGCAGACGCATAATTAGAGAGCTGGCATGAACGTCTCGTAACTCGAGATATCGTTTACTGAAAAAATGCTAAAATTTCGGTAGTGGCCTCTAAGGGCGCGACCTCCAACGACTCGGCGGAGGTGGGGGTTGAAGGGTTCTGGGGGTGGGTCGGAAGGGGTGAGGTTGTAAGAGAGAACGACGACGACGACGACGACGACGACGACGACGACTTGCTTTAATTAAATGCCCGTAATTGCGTTTCCCGCTAATTACCACGGCTCCCCCGAGGAGCGTTATACTACGAAGTCGAAAAAAAATTCGGGACCAGCTGAACTTTGTTAAGTATTCTTTTTTCTCGTCTGAAGGTGTTCGAGGATCTAGGTGCTTATAAGCACCGAGTTCCCTATCGTTCTCTCTCTGCAAATGAATCGACGTCGTCTTTGCTCCTCGTCAAATTTTCGGATTGCCAGCTCACGCGCGGCATATTCTCATCATTAACGCGGTGCTGTGAAACTTCTTAAATAAGTCCGGTATAAATTGAAAAGAGAAAAGGAATATATTATTGTTGGAAAATCCTCAGCTAGTGTAAATAACTTCTCACGTGATTATTTGTCCTCTGCAGTTGCAATTTGTACGTGATGAATATTTTATACAATGGAAATGAAAAAAAACGTTAAGTTTACGCTAGCATATTTCGAAGTCAGTGTCATGCAAATACTTAACGCGCAGGTGCCACTAGATTAATTGCTTCGCGGAAACTAAACTCGTTAAGAGTCATCAGTTAATGAATTTCGAATAGTACATACGAGAAATTGGATCTTTTTTCAACAAACAGTCTGCATAAATGTTTTACTTTCTATAACGTGATTGCACACGCCAGAGTAAAATTTTATGTTTTGTTCTCTGTTTTCGTGGTAAACAATTTTTTTGGCGTACTCCATGCATTGAAATTTAATAGGTAAACCTCTAAAAATAGATTGACCATTTACAAATTTGCTGTTGCCTGATCCAATATTAGATAAAACTGATATCTAGTATTGTCTTTTTGTAATCTTAAAATGATATTTTGGGTATCTATTGCGTATTCCCAGTATATTTTGCTGAAATATGTTTCAATTTATACATGATACGTATATCACATTTCAATGTATCATATTTAGTGCTTAGAACAGAAAATGCTGCTATAACTTGTGGAATATGTTAAACGTAGATGTACTACAGACTGAAATCCAAACTAGGTAATATGTAAAATGATCGATGTGTTTGATTGATCATTATCTAATTAATTTAGCTAATAATATATATGATCATTAAATCGTTATCACTAATACATTAATCAATAAGTACGCCTAATGATTAGCAGATTCAATGTAATATCAGTTTATAAGGGTTCTTTGTGCTTTATTGAATAATATCTTGTAACTTAAATTAATAATATATTGATAGATGATTTAATTTTTAAATGATAATATTAATGACACAGCATTCTTTGTTGAATTATTAAATTAAAATTTTTCACAATGAATAGACGAAGTTATAAGTTGCTCTTTTGACAGTAAAAAATGTCATGATAGAGGAAAAAGTTCTCAAGTATTTTATTAATCCTTACATATCCATTCCCTAGACGCATTATATGTATACAGTCGTAATATTTGTTAATTATTTTACCTTTAAAAGTTAAAGTAATAATACTCGTGGATAACATAATTTTTAAACCTCCGTTTTACGGTTTTAGGATCTGGCGAATATTTCTCCGTAATCACTTGTCACGTTTACAACGTGTACAAATAAATTTGATCGATTCTATATTTGTAAAAAGAGTATGGAAACATTCGAAAAAGATACAAAGATACAAAATGTATGTTTGCCTGAGATTTTGTAAATAATTTATCGTATACTGAAATATTTAAGTGGAAGGTACCAAAAATATAACCAATAAATATTCATCCTGTATTCTAAAGAATTGTTGGCAATACTGTTTGATAAATCATACTGACTTTTATTGTATGTACGTGTAGGAAACTTCGCTTCGGGAGGATGTATCGTGATTCATGAATGATCAATAGGATTTATTAATTTAAAATGATAAAAGGTGTTAGATTAAAATCTTTCGTAAGTTGGATCAAGGAAATTTATCATTCACTTACTGCTATTTTTTATACATAATAGCTGTACTAGAGGGAATCGAAACAGAGTTTACTATAAGATAAATATACAATATCGAAAAAATATTCATTACACAAAATATAGAGATTTTTGACAGATATAAAGTTTAGAGCTTATTTCTTTTATGACTTTTATTGCATCGCATATTGTAATATTACAATCTTCGATATGATTGATAAATAAAATAAATTTTACACAATAAAAACCGTATAAATTGTAGAAAATAATTCAGCATAAACATAAGCATGTAAACTGAATTACGTGTAAGCGTAGAGTACATAGAAGCAACTTAAATTAAATAATTTCTTATATTAGCGTTATTCTGTATTTCGTGACATTAATACATTCAAATATTTCGTGTTAATATTTCCAAACCTGTTTGATTACATATTTTATTACCGACCAGAAAATTTAAAGATGATGTATGATATCATTACGAACGAAATATTCGTGAATAGATGTATTAAATAATTAATAATTCGTATTTACTAGTAGCGTAATGTTCCATGTACTTATTCAGCCTGGTACAAATGGTAAGTGCGCAACATTTTTCAGAGTTTACTTTTTCATACTTCGTTCATGTTTCATATCATGTGTGAACGGAGAATATATCATTTTTTATTATGGATATTTGTGCAGTTGCGGGAAAAATACCCGAAAATACGCAGAATATACATAATATACATATATTTCCCAAACATTCACTCGTATTATGAGTTATAAGATTTCAGAGGTTCATAAGAATGAACATAAAAATGAACATACGAGTTTATATTCTATAAATATCCACGGTCTATCGATCTCGTTTCAAGTAATAAAAATACGAGCAACTATTAACAACGAATACCAGAGATTAAAGCGCGATGAAAGAGTAAGATTTTGAATGGATAGGATCGAATATGTTTTGAGAATAATTCCACAGTTTGTCTGGATTGACTAAAAGAGATTGTAAAATAGAGAAACACAGCATATGGGGGGGGGGGGCGCAAAGTACTACGTATGTATTGTGTGGAAGATGCGTATGCGGGGTAGTAGTTGATTGGAATTGGAATATGGATTGAAGTAGCGAATTGGAATTGGAATTGGAATAGTCGTTTCGTGTTGTGTGTTGACTCGTATTGTTCTATCCGGTTGTATATCTAGAGATTTTCGTGTGCGTGTAATACATTTATTTATATTTTTATATGAATTCATGCATCGAACTATCTTCAGACTCTACTTTTCTTAAGGTTACAATTTTTACAATACATTCTGTATTCATAACATTATTTTTATAGAGCAATCGATAAAAATGTGAAACATATTGTTCAATTTATCAGTTAACCTTCTATTTCATGATTATAAGAATTAACAATGAACCTGTTCCGATAATTTCGAAAAATAAAGGACGTATATACAGAGTTGTATTTTTCTCAACCTTATCATAATATATTTATTGATATAACGTACGATGCATAATCAAATACCTAAATAGAATGTCAACAAGTCTGTGGATAAACTTCCAGCACTCGATTAACTGCATATGCGCATATATCTTCGTATACGTATGTTGTGCGCCAAATTATAATAATATTGAATTATAATCCATCATACATATTTGGTACATACTTTTCTATGATCGTCTCTTCACTCCTTCCAAAGTTATAATATACAATTAACATATAATCTGTAACTATCGTGTTGTAAGTATGTAGGTCTTGAGAGGTAGCAAGTTGTAAACTCGACCAATATTGGCAGCGTGCTAAAGCAAGAGATAATTCTGATACGCTATCTCTGTCACAAATTGATGCTGCGAGTTGTGTTTTAGCTGAGATTGGAATAATTCTGATCTTCGGATGATTGTTGGTTTATCGTTATAGTACTGTAACGAACCTTTAGTTGAATCTGTTCCGTCTGCTTCGATAGTATCCCTGTTGAGTCTAAACTCTGTTTTCAGTTTACGTTTGTCGATCTTTTGTACTAATTTTGGAGAAGCGTCTTCAACACAATGTCGTCTTAAAGATTTCCTGCTTTTCGACTTAACGAAGAACAGCGTTGCGAAATTAAACTGTTCTATCGTCTAGTAAAATTATGAAATACACTAAACGTAATTTGATAATTTCTGATATAAGCAAAAGATATTTTACGTTCAAAAAAATATTTCAAGATAAACTCTTGAAGCCCATTATTTTGTATCAATAGAGATAAAAATTCATCAAATTACCTGTATCATGTCGCAATATAAAGTTCGAGAATTAGACGGTTAAGATGTGATTTTATAATTATGTGAGCTTTATTATTAGTGAGTATAGGTGTATTCACGTGGAAAGTAAGATAAACTTGATATTTTGGAAGATGATTTATGAGCTTACCTAGATTGCTGCAAGGAACTCTGATTAGTGTTGCCAAGTTCTGACAACTGTTTATGACATAATCATTAATATCTATTAAAATATCGATCGAAACACAACGAGCACTAATTGACAGTAGTGAAGTTAAGTTGCAAAGTTTAATTTACCTGTTTTTCAACAAGCAGTTTTATAAAAATTAAGACATAATAGCGTATTAAGATAAAGTACTTTGGATATCTTTAATGCTCTCTGAATTTAGTTGCATGTTACTGTAATACAATCGTTACTTTTCCAGTACACATCTTAATTATTATCAGAACAACGAGACTGCACGAGACAAAGCCGTAAGGCATAAGAGAAAGAATAAAAGAAGAATGAAGAGAAGACGTTGTCTCATCAAAAAGTGACACTTTCAACACCTTCTAATTGCAAGTGTAATTTCCACCGTTGTCCTAGTTTATTTATAAGAATTATTATTGTGTCAGTTTGTTAAAATTTTCTTTCAATATTCATTTTCTCAGTTTACGCATTATCTTGATAAAAAAAGACCAGATATTTGACACATATTAAGTTGTTGTTATGAATTTAAAGCATTTGATGTGTCTGCAGTGCTGATTTGCATTGCATTTGCTTTAAATATACATAAAATCGGATGTGATTGCTTCGTGTGATTCTTAATAGATTTTGCGTTAATTTAAATGTAAAATTTCATTATTCACGCCATCTTTTCTTTTCACTTTCCTCACGTTTTTTTTTTTTTTTTTTTATAAATCATCTTGCCATTAATTTATGTATGATATCTTTACGTTTATTTATAATACAATTCATATATTTTTATGTTACATAAGAACGATATTATTCTAAAAAATTTCTAATGCTATTAAAAATATTAGTTTACGGACATTTGTGGAAGTTTAACAGTTTATTATAAACAACTTTGATATATTATTAAAAGATTCACTATTTCTAAGAAATAAATACAGTACTTGGAGCAAGCTATTAGAATGCAATCGCATGTTAGCCTTGCATTATGACATTAAAATCTCATTTAGCAACTGACTGCGGGTTTTCTGCGGTCGAATTTACAATGCAAATTGACCAAGACATAAAAATTTCTCTCAAGCGAGCCCGAATGTGCAACACATTTCATTCTCTTCATGCTGAAATTTCTACGTTAAGTACATTGACTGGGAGAAAGACATGAAATTTTTATTTAAATTCCAAGACACGTTCCTTTACATAGAAAAGGGAAAAAATTATTATATAATATCCATTCGTTAATTCTAACAAATTAAAAATTAGAAGATAATATGAACTGATATAACCAAGCATACGTAGCTTCCATTATTTTGTATTAACTAGATAGTTAATGAGATAGTCGAAATTCTAATAAAAGTAGCAAAGAGCTCTAATGAAAAGCAATCAAAAAGAGATTGATGTATTTTGGAAGGAATAGCAAAATTGATTAGCAAAGCAACGAAGAAAGATTGCATTTTTAATACCGCAAGACTTTCACCTCTTTACTTCCAAATTATTTCATTGCATCGGAACTAGGTTTTCTCACAAATCACATTTTTGCAGATTTTATATATTTTATGATGATACCTTTGTAACAATAATGCTTACCGGTTCATGGAATAGGATAAAAGTAGAATATTTAACGATCTTCGAATAGTAACCAAACGCATATACTTAATATTGTAATATTAAATATATATTTGATATCGGATATATTAATGAATATAACACAAATTTATAAAATATAAAATATACATAAGGTCATTTAGAATATACATTTCAAATATACATACACAGAAACTAATCATTTTTCAACATTTCAGAATATTATGAAGTTTCCCATTAAAACAGAGATTTCAGGATCAAGATTTTTATATGAGGAATTATGAAACCTGATATGATATAACATAATATAATATAATGTAATACAATATAACGTAATATAATATAACGTAATATAATATAACGTAAAACAACATAACGTAATATAATATAACGTAAAACAATATAACGTAATATAACACAACGTGCTATATTATAACGTGCTATAATATAAAGACTTACGATACAACGTAATACAATATAACGTTACATGATATAACATATTACCAAACAACGTTATATAATATAATGTAATATAATATAACATAGTATAATATAAAGTGATATAATGTAAGGTAATATAATATAACACAATACTATATAACGTAATACAATATAACGCAATACTATATAACGTAATACAATCTAACGTAATACATTATAACGTAATACTGTCAAACGTCATACTATATAACGTAATAATATATAACATAATACACTATATCGTAATACATTGTAACGTAATACTATATAATGTAATACAATATACCGTAACACGTTACGTTATATAGTATTACGTTATATTATATTACATTGTATAACATTACGTTATACAGTATTACCTTATATTGCATTACGTTATATAGTAGACCGTTATATAGTATTACGTTATATTGTGTTACGTTATATAGTGATACGTTATATGGTTTTACGTTATATTGTATTACGTTGTATAATATTTCGTTGTGCAGTTTTACGTTGTATAGTATTACGTTATATAGCAATACGTTATTTAGTATTACGTTATAATATTTTACTTTATATAGTATTACGATATAATGTATTGTGTTATGTAGTATTACGTTAATTTATATTACGTTGTATTGTATCTAGTTATGTTATATTACGTGGTATTCTAATACTTTGTATTATATTACGTTATATTATATTACGTTATGTTCTATTTCATTATAACACATTACGTTACATTGTATTACGTGATATTGTATTTCGTGATGTTATATTACGTTATATTGTATCGCGTTATATTATGTCGCTTAAATTTCATCACATGTAGTTAATGTACGATCTTTTATGCACGTAGCATTTAGTACAGGATCTAAGGAAGCTTCTTCTGTTCCTTATTGAGTGACTTAATTTCGTAAACAGTTGTTACATATCCATAATCACAGATACTTACCGTGGTGGCCTCGTCACCCACGGGGGACGCCCCGAATTTGCGTACAATTTACGCCACACGTAATTATTTCAATAACTTCTATGCACGAAGAATTGAGTACAGGAATTGGAGAAGCTTCTTCAATCCTTTAGAGAGTGACTTAATTTTCCAAACATTTGTTATATATGAAAAATTGCAGGTACGTACTGCGGTGGCCATGACATTTGCTACGATAATTGACCATAACTAAATAACTACAGGGAAATTCCAGTCGAAATCGGTGTGCGAATCTTAGCAGAGGTTCTATTTTCGTCTTGCGATCCTGAAAGTTCTTTACTTTTATCAGGAAGATGCGTAATTAATGAATAATTTTAAAATTAGAGGCAGAAGTACATCTGTCCTTGTCGCACAATGTAGTCCTCCTTGTCTAATAGGAGTTGAGGTAAATACCTCCACACACATTCTATACTGCTGTTATTTTATCGCAGTTCCAGCCGGATCGGACAGATGGCAGCATCGATCGTAGTAAGGAGCGCACTAGTGTGCGACAAGGACAGACATACGTCTCTTTCTAATTCATCGAATTTTCTATTGTTGCTCCGTTTCTGGGACAAAATCCCCCATTTCTGAATCGAACAATATAGTGGGGATCCTTGAGAATATTTTTATGTCGACCTTGACTGGAATTTGTGCCTAATTGTTCAATTTTTAACGATTATCCGCGACGCCGCCTCGTCGCCCAGGTGCCATTTTCGCCACACGTAATTAATTTATGAACATTTATGAAGAATCGAGTGCAGAATCTAAGGAAGCTTCGACAATTCCTTAGAGAGTGAATTAATATCGCAAAGAATTTTCACACATGAAAAATCGCAGACCCATATCGCGTTAGCCGCGATAATTGTCCATAACTAATTAATTAAAAACTAGAGAATAGAAAAGAATTTCTAAATTTGAGATTAATTTTACATTGAATGTATTAACTTATAACATTTAAAGCAAGAGTTAGCAACATTTCAAATATTAATTGAAAAAACATTTGGAACATTAATTTATAACATTTAAAAAAGCCACATTTATGACATCAGTAAACCGTTTCTGTTTGATCGACTGCTGGCACCTTTCCAAAGATATACCAACAGGTATGTAAGGAATCCATGACCCGCACGCGACGTCATTTGTATTTCAACCATCGTACCGTGAAGTTCGGAGAATTGAAATTTTACGAATTAAATTATGAACTTATAACATTCGCGTTATTAAATTGTAACATTTAAACTATTAATAAACAACATTTCAACTATTAATTAACAACATTTAAGCCATTAATTTATAACAATTGAACCATTAATTAATAACATGTAAACCATTAATTTATAACAATTAAACCATTAATTTGTGACATTTTCATATTCTAAGAACGAAAATTCACAGTATATATTCTAATAGCGAACAGTATAATTCTTGCAAACGATTGCATTGCCTTCACGGTATTCGTAAGCATTTGTTCGCTATCGAGAAATATCTCATAATTTTCAACTAATATTTGTCATGCTTGTCCCAACTTCTTAATAATAATTTTCTAAGTGTAAAAATATAGTATTTTCTTAATAGATGTTCTATAGCGAAAAGAATAAAATTGTCGAAACGATGATTCGCTTTTCCACCCCTCCCCCTACCACCCTCATCCACCCTGCCCTCAAACAGCTTTATTTTCAGGGAATATTTGTGACCGCGCGCAATGCGGTTTGTAGAGTCCGTGTGTTTCCTACGCAATAGTTTCTTTTCAATATTTTAAAATCACGATAGTTTTGATAAAATTCGATCGAATAATCACACGCGAAAGCAATAAAGTTTTATCAAAGAAATTTGTACGCGATATTAGAGTATTTGTTCGCCAATTATAATTTTAGCGATCGCGGGAAGAGGATAATAAAATCTCTCCAGAAGCTGAAGAATGTAAGTGGTTTGACATATCGTATTTCAATTTGTCCACTTCTTTGTATTTTTTTTTTTTTTTTTTTTTTGAATTATTGTTAATTAGAAAATATAAATTATCGATAATTTAAAAAGCTATAAATGTTTTTTTTTATTGAAATAAAGTGTTAAAGTGTTAACATTCAATTACAATAAAACTGTCTCTAATATGCATTGAAAATCACTGAATTCTCAATTTTTTCATTTCAAACTTCTATTGTATATCAGAGTTTCATTTTGCTAAATACATATTACAGTTTATTAGAACTTAAATCTTTATCATTACTAAAGACACAAATTTAGTAAACTTCCATTTTTCATTATCTCGAAATTTTAAACAATCAGCGATCATTCATCGTGTTTTGTTTTGTAACAGATTTTTCGCAACCTCCATTTCTACCATTGGCCTTTCAACGGTTCCTGCCTGATGTTAGTCTCCCTGATGATATTCGCTGGGATAGCGGTAACGTCCTCTGTTTCTTTGCTTCGAACGGTGAGTCGCATGCATTTCTGTTCCTTTGGTCACTCAATCATGTCGTAGGATGAAAGGTTCGAATCGGCACGGGTGACTGGCTGTATTATGTAGAACTTTTGCGAGCATAGTGACCGCGGGTATTTTTTATACCCGTGAATAGTAACATTCTTTTTTTCAAATTTATTAGTTTAAGATAGGTCTTCTTTCACAGCGCGATTATAGTAATTAGTTTTTTAATAATTAAGTTAAACATATACGCTTGAGAATATATTCGTGTTATTTATAAATATGCTTATTAATAGTCCATATAAATATTTGGAAATGGCAAATATCTACACGAATATACCTGTATGACATAAATATACTTGATCTTAAGCAATGAATTGATCGTGAGAATATTAAGTCACGTTCGTTTATTTCACTTCGGCTAGAATTTAAAATATGAGTTAAAATTCATTTTTTTTCGTACAAGAATGTGTGAAATTTTACATACAAGACACTTCGCGATAGGCAGATTTTTTAATCAAAGTAATAATTTTGAACACTGCTTCTGCATTTTCGAGTATATGCTTTGATAAAGAGATCACCTGAGATTATTTCTTTCTTAGTAATATATTTAGAGTCAATTATTCCATTGGATTGAGTCTTAATCTTTTTTCAATTAACGCTACCTTTTAAGCAATATTAAAATTTTGTTCTTATTTATGAAATTAACAAAGTAGAGTTATTACAATATGAAACAAAGTGATAAAACATAAAATCAAAGAAAGTTAGTCCGTTATAAAAATTAGACAAACTAACCATCTTTTTAGATCAGGATTTTCAGATTTAACACTTTCCGTGCCCATTGTCAGGGCCCCATTCACGTGTCCAGGTGCTACTTGAATGGGAAAAAGACATTGGACACGATGATCATTGCTAATGTAATAATTTCTCAGTGACCGACGATGTGTTAGTGTATCGTGCACGACGTATTTTCCATATTGTGTGTGTGTTGTTAGGTCCTGTTGCATCTCTTTTTCTCATTCATTACAACTTCAAGTACTAAAAGTGCCAAGATATATATAGTTTCAATTTACGTCTCGATACAATCACAATTTGTGATATCATCCACGCGATTAAGTATAATCACATTCTTAATATTGCTATCAATTGCAATTATAATTCCAAGTTTACTTATGTTTATTTTAAAAATATAATTTCTTTAGATGTGTTTTATCACGTTTTACGCAATGGTTACTAGCCTCCGTCAGTCGATTTCAGGAAAAAGGTACATACCTTAGAGCTGCATGTTGCGTATTAAGCTCGGGTGTCAGAGGCGTCCCAGGACGTCCTCTCTAGTGTAGTTGTTGGTGTAGTGTGAGTGTGTTGGTGTGTCTGTTTTGCCATTTTTTAAATATAGGGCTAGGAAGGATAGGTAGTATACTTTCTGGTGTGTCTGTTAATTATAAGTAAGTAAGGCCGGGCAGGTTGGCACAGTCTCTGGTCGGGTTGGCGCGTTTTCGTGTGACCAACCTGTTTCTGGAAATTTATATGAAAAAGTAGCTTTTTGAAGTATCTTTTTCATGTAGTAAATAGTAATTTTCATTGAATTCACTGTAAAAATTAGCATTGCGATATTATTTCATCGCGACTTCTACTAATTTTTCCCTGTAGTATCGCGTTAATGAATGATCGCGTTTTGTTAAGTAGAGTTGCGTTTACAAAATGCCCAAACCCCCCGACTGCATTTGTCAATTACTGTTCCTGGATCACACGTACAGCTGCAAAAGCTGTACAAGTGTGATCGTTCATCAGCAACCTCTTAAATGGTTCCACTGCGATCCCTCGTTATTAGTGTTGCGTATTGTTTAAATACGAGTGCGTAGATTTTTATTTATTAGTATTGCGTATCAAATTTCGGGAATTCTCACAATTTTTTTTTTTTTAATGATTGATTAATTGATATTGCAGATATAACAAAACACTCGTTGTGTTTTATTTTGAGAATTTTCTGCATCAAAAATATTCGTAGTAAATTAGCGTTGCGAAACAAGAATATTCCATTCCACTCACGGTTTGTTGATCGGGTTTATATAGAGCGGAAGACGATTGAATTTTAGTAGCCCTTCTGGTTACTGCTTTGTTTCTTTTTCAGCGCCCCTTATTAATACGCCCCTTTTTACTACGTTTATTGCTGAAAATACTGCTATAAGACATATAGCTTTGCCAACGTTAACGTTACCATGACTGCTAAAATACAGAACTTTGTTACGAATGTAGTATATATATACATGTATGAAATTGTGAGCGATTTCATGCGTAGCAAAATATTATAATGAAATATCTTAATGTTGCTATGAAGGCTTGAAATATTTTTTAAAATTTAATTCATTGCTATTAAAATTAATGCTAGTGATTGTTCGTTCTTAGAACCGTAACTTTTAGAATCTTTTCGACCATGATATTTTTAATCTTCTAACAGGTATGTAGAATTTTATAAATATTCGAATTTTATTTGCATGTAACAAAAGTACATTCGCGATCATCGTCATGTTTGTAACAAAAATTTCGCAAAAATGATTTATGCGCATATCTTTCGATTCACTATGTTGTTGTAGGAAATAACAGATATTGTTAAAAGTTAAAAGATAAAGCAAGTGATCTTATAATAATCGCATTTTCTCTCATCTTAGTTATTTCAAATGAAATTTTCAAGTTTTAATTCAGTTTAAATTCAATTACTTAAAATTCTTGTTTTCAAAGTTACCCTAGTTTTGACTAAAAAGATACAAATGATTCTCTATTTTTACTAAAATTTAATCAATAATAATTTGATCTATAATTGACCATTATTAGTAGTTTATTTTTCATGTGTGAAATGTTCTTGTTTTAGATATGCCTGTTTATTTTATATACCAAATCCAATAAATGAGTTTGCCTTCGATTTATCAATTTAGAAAAAGTAACATAGTTCAATTACATACTTGAATATTTCATAGCATCTTAAATATGTAGTATGCTTAAGATACAAACGAATGAGAGAAATAAAGAACAAATAAAAGAAGCTAATATTACGAAATAATGTTTGGACCTTACCAATCAGGGAGTAATTACACATATTTTATAGAATTTTACTAAGCTTTCTCCGATTGAATTTGTTTTTTCGATTGAATTTGTTTCTTCGGTTGAATTTCCCTTTCCTTTTCCTTTATTACATTTAGATTATTGCGTACTTAGAGAGTAAGCAGGTATTTAAATTTTTACGTAAGTGTCATTCATGGTAGTAGGTAGGTAGACTACTTCGAGGTTGTAATCCAAATAAGTAAGTAGGTAAGGTGCGGGTAGTAAATAGGTTTATATAGTAGTAGTAAGAAGTATGGAAGTATCGTAGTAAAAACATGGTGTGGTAGTAAAAGCGTGGCATTGTAGAATGTATATATTGTGTATTAGTTAATCTTATATGACATATATTTTATCTTATTGTCTTGTCCTTTTTGTTTAAGTATCAGATTAGTCTTAAGATTTAATTTAATTTTTAGATTTCACGTTTTCATGAATACTAGTCAGGTTTCTAGTTTTCGCATCGCCTTGTTTCTTCTTAAAGCTCCTTTTGTTGTTTGTTTTGAACTGTTTGTGCAAACCAAAAGGAGCATTTATGCGACTGACTAAATAAATTTTAAATTTTTTGCGTAAAAGGAGAGTGGATGGGTCGCGGATAGGGTGGGTCCCCATTCGCAGCACCTCCTCGCGGTGAGACTTGGGCAATCAATATTATTTGATATATATAATTACTAATTGTATTACTGTACAGTTTAGTAAAACAATTAACTGTATAACTGGTATAATTATTAATTATACGGCAAGTAATATGAGCTAATAGGCTGCGACAAACTTGACTAGATGTTCATATCAGTGCATCTATGTAAAAAACTTTTATAAACATTGAAAATACGCTTTTTTATTTATGAATTATGGAGGCAAACGATTAGAGGAAACATATTAATCATCTGGATTGGGTGAATTTCCATGAACTGAAGCAGTTTCAATAACTATCTGTACCATTTCTTTCGCAAAACTTTGCGCGAAGTCGTTAGGCTGATGATCTCCTTTCGTTCGCATGTAAGGAGAAGGTCTGCTCGCGTACGATTTAATCAAGGGTTAGTCACTTGGGGTTACTACTATTTGGTTTCTACAGTTTCGCTCGACAACTGTCTGGAAATATCAAAAGATTGTAAGATACTTAGAAAATTATCAAATTGATTGTCATCAGTGTCATCGTCATCGTTCCAATATTGTTCGCTCGCTACGCTCGCTCCTCAAATTCTAGTCCTAACCCAACGCCGATCCCTTTTACAATTAGATTGTGTGAATCGATAGATAGGATTGTTATTATTATTCAACAGCTGTACAACTGTATCAGAAAAATATTCATACGACTGAATGTTGTATCAAACACCGATTTCGATTATCATCATCATCATCGTTCTCAGGACTGTGTATATACCCTCTTTATATCGATACACCGAAGCTGTATAGTAACTATTGCCCTTACTCACAATACATAGTTGATAAATTTCTTACACTTATTCCCAATTCGATATATACAATTTAATTGTTGGTTACTTAGTTACTTGGTGTCCACAGTTTCGCTCAACAACTGTTTTGAAATATCGAAAGTTCGCAAGATATCTTCAAAAATGATCAAACCGATCGTCATCGATATCATCATCATTATGGTCACCATCATCACGTTTCAGTATTCTTTTTCTTCAAGATGAAGAGGAATAGAAAATCTCCTTGTTGATAGCAAAATTAATGCATGACCACCCAACATCGGTAGTATATGAATAACTGTGATGACGAAATTAAGGATACCATTGATTTCCTACAATCATCATTATTAATTGCAAATTCATTTCTGGTAAGATTCGAGATCTTAAAAAGCACGTTCCTACGGAGGCTGAAGCTGGCATCGCGAGAAGTTATGGCGGAGAGCACTGAACTCCAACAGCACACGGTCGTTCCATCGTCATCTTTGATACCATCATCATCATCTTTGACATCAGGGATCACGATCGGCCTCAACCTCCGCCAGTCACCGTCGCCGTGCCGATGGCGAACGCGACGACGACGGCGGGATGGATGTTGTACCGATGAATGAAGAGGAAGAGAATAATGAAGGAAATAAAAATAGAGGAAACGAACGCGAGGAAGTGTCCCCTCATCACTCAGGACCGATGCCGCGCATTTTCGCGAGAGATTTGTCGCCAAGCGTAATAAATTTTTTTTACACGAACTTTTATACACGAAGAAGGAAGCTTCCTCAATTCCATAGACAAGGAATTAATCTCGCATAAAGTTGAAGTATGTAAAAAAATCACAGACCCGTAGCACGGTAGTTGCAATATTTGCTAAGATAATTATCCATAAAAAATTAATTAAAGGGAAATTCAGTTGTTTTATGATCCTGAAAGTTAAGAAATTTTACCTGGCAAAATAGTAATTAATGAATACTGGTAAAATTAAAGAAAGTGGAACGCAGTTCCAATTGTCTACTATGGATCGCAGCATCGATCGTAAACGTATGTTTCCTATTATTGAAATTATGATAATTGCTCCGTTCCTGGAACAAATTTCCACACTTTTGGAATTGTAAAATATAAAGGGAATCCCTGACGCACTTACACACCGCTTCCGACCGGAATGTGTGCTTCAGCTTTAAAAGATTACCAACGACGTACAGTTGTCATTCAGGGGTAACGCCGTGCATTTTCCCAGAGATCTATTGCCACGCGCAATTAATTTACGAACTTTCACGCACGATGACATTGCTACATGAAATAAGGAAGTTCCCCCAATTTCTCGGAGAGCGAATTAATATCATATAAAGTTGGCATATACGAAAAACCGTAGACACGTATCGCGGTAAGATGTAATCAAATATTCTACAATGTATTACGTTATATTATATCACGATATATTATATTACGATATAATATTCTACATTACATATCATTACAATATATAGTATTACGTTATAACCTACTATGTTATATAGTATTGCGTTACATAGTATTACGTTATAACGTATTATGTTGTCTAGTATTACATTATGTAGTGTAACGTTATAACGTATTACGTCATATAGTATTACGTTACAATGTATTTAGATATATAGTAATACGTTATACAGTATTATGTTACATGGTATTACATTATAGCGTATTACGTTATACAGTAATACGTTATAACATTTTTCGGTTTATTTTATTTCGTTATAACGTATTCCGTTAAGTAGTATTATGTTATATAGTATTACGTTGTACAGTGTTGCGTTATACAGTATTACGTTATATAGTATTACGTTATAAACTATTACGTTATATAGCGTTACGTCATATCGTATTTCGTTATATAGTAATACGTTATATTCTGTTACGATATATTGTATTACGTTATGTTAAAATACGTTATATTATATCACGTTGGAATGTAGACGAATATTAGATATCTACTAATTGTAAAGAGAAATTATAAATGTCTTCCCAGTATCATAAACGACTTTGGTCTAGTAGAATGGCGTTCATAAAATTTGTCACAATCTTCGAAATGAGATTAACATTCATCACAACAATGGTGTACAAACTCTACCTTCTTGTTAGTTGTAAATAACATTATCACTAACTAATTTAGACTACCACTAAATGTTTTAAAGCGAAATAAAGTACTACAACGTACAAAGATACTTTCCTGTACTCCTGCGCAATACGATACCAATCCACGGAGATATCCATGTCAGATATATTGTCATATTCGTGCACTAATACTACGAGTTCGTACTTTTCAAAGCGAAATATCTCCTAAACTAATGGTTTTTCCATATAATTGGCTTAAATATCATTTTGTAGGGAATTTTTAAATGAAAACACTGCTTACTTTCTTATGTTTTTTATGTTATAGTCTATAAATTGATTAATTGCGCTAAATTAGTTGTCCCTCGAATGAGAAGAGCTTTCGTTTGATACAGTTCTTCATATTTTTAGTAATTTAAGAACATAATAGCGTGTATATGAATAAACGGGACTGTTATACAGGATCCAAATTTTTTATGTATTTTAATTTTTGTATAAATTACAACGTCTAAATGTTAATGACGGGAAATAACATTAATAAATCTAAGAAGCAGAATAATTTATACATATAATATAACGTGTTACGATATAAGGTGATGTATTATAACGTAATATAATATAACGTAATATCATATAATGTAATATCATGTAACGTAGTATAATATAACATAATATCATATAACGCAATATAACATAGCGTGGTACGATATAAAGAGTTATGATATAAGGTAATGTAATATAACGTAGTATAATATAACGTGTTATGATATAAGGCAATATAATGTAACGTAATATAATATAACATAGTATAATGTAACATGATATAATATAAGGTAATGTAATGTAATATATTATATCATCATATAACATAACGTAATATAATTTAATGTGGTATAATATAACGTAATATAGTATAACATAATATCATATAACGTATCATAATATAACGTGGTATGTATTCAAAGTGTTTAAATAGAAGTGTCTTATAGTCAAGCAATATGATTATTCTGAACGAGGCTTAATCTATTTGCGTCTGGCCACGTGATGGTCACTGTCACTTATTTTGTACACATCAGTAGCTTGAATGGGAACCGCGTGTTAATAGTGATACTGAATTATTCGAGCGCATCGAAGACTTGGCTCTCGGGAGTTGTATCTTGTATGCAGTGTATCCTGCAACAGACGGTAATGCTCCTCCCATCTTTTCTGTCATTTCTATGAACACTCATGGAATCGCATACATACGTCGCGTCTGTACGGATTAATTTTAGTAGCTTGAAGATTTCGTTCGATGTCTTTGAAAACAACGATTGTTACGTTTTTCTGCGAATGCAAATCTCGCATCTAAAGCTTTGTAGGGTTCGTACTTATGATGATTCCCTTTTTATTGCTTACCGTATCTCTGACGTTCAAGTATCTTTAACGTCTGTGCCATACTCTACCTTCGCTTACCTGTTTTCGATGTAGTATGCGAGCGTTAAAACGAGTTGTCTCACCGTTTTGTTTACAGGTAATAAAGTTTGCCGACCTAGACAAAAAATTTCCTCTTCGTTTTCTCCGCGTATATTGGGGGAGATTCTTTATGATAGGTAAGACCACATCGCCTGAATAACATTTTATTCTGTTGTGAAGTGGAATAAATTATTGCAGAGAGCATGCCAGATAGAACATATGGTTAAGATAGGTGTACTCCTTTTTCCTACAGAATACTAACCGGATTAAATGTTTAGAATTTGGTGGATTCGTCAGTGAAGATGACTACTTTTATTCTCTGCGTAGGATAGCACAGAAATTAAATCTCGAATAAAATTTTAGAAAGAAGTTAGTACAATTGCGTTTTTAGTTTCGTCATATCCCGTTTCATTTAACGTATTGCTTCTTAATACTATTAAATTAACTTTTTAATTTTCCCAGGTAATGCATTTTTTATATTGGAAGGTAAATATTCGAAAAATAATCGTAAATAAAACGACAGCTGATAATATGTATATATAACACAGTATTTAAAACATTACAAAATAAACGTTTCAATCATTATACTTATGTTTCAGGTGACACTTCTTACGACAAAAGAAGTATTTCAATATACAAGGTGAATCACCTAAGAGTTTAAGCTGAAATATTTTCGATACCAAATATTACTTATATCGGAAAATGTCTCAAATAAATATTGAATGGCTTCAAAGGTGTCATATACTGATGTTATTAATTTTTCTGTTGGTGAGCGCGTAGAGATCATGTGGAAATCAACTTCGTTGTTTTAAATGAGATCATACATATATTTCAGTACATTAAGCTCGAGATTCTCTAGAGAAAATTATAAACCCACTTATGTCAAAGAACTTTTACTTTAGTGAATAGTTTAACTTTCATTTTGTAAAACTATAATTAATAATATATATATTATATAATTAATATAACGTAACGTAATGTAACGTATTATATAATTAATATATATATATATATATATATACTAAAATAAAGGAAAAGATAATCTCTTTTCATCAAGATACGTTCTCAATAACAACATACAAAATTTTTAATTGTAAAATGTTTTAGAGCCCTCATGAATAAAATGGACGAGATAGTAGTTTAAAAAATGATCGATCGAGTGATTTCGATTGGCTCGGCCAATGCAACGTTTCGATAGGAACTGAACATCGTATGACGAGAGAAAAAAACATGGAAGCGAAGGTTTCGTAGGTATGTATTGGGTCAGGTTTTGAGGCATATACGCGGACTACCGTAGCAAACATCCGAATAGTCCATTCCGACTCCATCCAATATTGACACGCCGCTGAGTGAAACAATGGAAATATGTTGCGTGGCCAGCAATGTCGAGGAGGAACGTAAATATTGAGTAAATTAGCATTAATCTGTTGGCATTCTCGTATCGGCGTTGCTCAACGGGGCATCCGTTGTAAATGCTTCAAAAATCACGGGCGGCTCTTCAACAGAATGCATCATTGTTTTGTATTTGTCGTTCGCTCGATTATACTGGAACGCGATGCAGAGAACGTTTTTGAAACTAGCATCCCCCCAATTGTCTATCACGTTTACCGATTCTACAGGGAAAATACAGAGAGAGAAGGGGATAAGGCAACAGAAAGGGTAGGAAGGGCAGAAAACGTTCGCCTGCTGCGCACCAAACAGACAATACCAATATTTCATCACAAGTGGACCTGAATTTCATGAGTAAACCTGAAAAGCATGAGCCTGGTACGATGAAAAAAATTTTACATTCTTTTATTGATATCATTCTACATTTCGGAGGCTTTTGCATACTCGTGTAAATATACAACTAAAGGACTGTCGGAGTTATCAAATTTCTTCGAGCTTTGACCGGAGTTGAAGGACTGAGATGATAAACGATGGAAATATCAAGCGAAGATCTTCAATAAAAATTCATTTTTATTCATTTTTATTCATTTTGACACTTATCTTATCGCTTGAACGCTATGGACTATCGGTGTCTGCTATATTTGTGGATTTAGAGGGGAAATAAATTGTATTTTCGAGCTATCGAGCATCCGGATTGCGCCTTCTCGCTGATGTCTGGTGGTTGTATCAGCGTGGTCCAACAATCCGCAAAAGACAAAATCAGAGATTTGTCCGACGTAGTGATCTGTGGGCTTAGTGGACAAGTGTTGAGATCAGCTGGTGCGTTCTGAAAACTACTGACAATTAAATGATTAGTCATGGTGGTAATAACGTGGAGATTATTTCGATTTGGTCAGTCGCAGGCGTGGCTACTCTTGGCCATGGCGATGGAGAATTCTTCACGTTAGGTCCCGGAGAAAAACTCTCCGATATGATGTCCATGTCAGGTGTAACATGTACAGTGGTGTTCTCCGTCGGCGGAGTATAACCGTTTTTGTCCTGGACGTGATTCAGTTCCTTTCGGTCCAGCACATCGATCTGTGCAGTGACCAGCAGATCATGATGCAGTGTGACGTCTGGAGATATGTTTGTCAACTCGGTCCCTCTTTTTGTGATCTGTTTCTTTAGTCAGTTTGGCTCCGGTTGGGATTTGGACGAGGAGTTTGAGACAGTGCCCTTGGTCCGTGATGAGCGTGACTCATATGAAGCATGAACTTTCGTATCTCTTTGAGCCGAAGATGTATGTTTCTGTGAAGATTTAGGGGTCCATCTCGAATTGTGGAACGAACGCGACTTCGATGATCTAGATGGCGATTGTCCATAAGAGGATCGTTTGTGCGATGAACGACTGCCCGACGACCGACCGCTCGACGACCGTGAAACTGCCTGTGCTTGTTCTCGGTGTAGGTACGTATGGTGTCGTTGCCCGCAGATATGACACGAACGCGCTGTGCACTGTATCATCGAATGTCCTCTGCCTAGACAGTTTGTACATAGCGATGCCTTTTTTACGAGTTGAAAGCGTTTTGTAGCTGATTTGGCTTTGAAGATCTTATAATATCTGAGTTCGTGGGGTCGTTGCAGGTCGGACACACCAGCGTCCTGCTGGTTGTGGTATAGGTTCGCCCATGCGGTAGGTTTTATCGATGACGATGATGTTTGTGGGTTGACCCTTTTGTTTCCTTTGCTTTAGAGAGATTCCTGTTGGCCCGTGTTTTCAGGAATTCCATCAGCTGATGATAGGAAGGTACTTCCTGGTTTGGCAACGTACGTTCCCATTTACGCATGGTGGACGAAGGTAATTTCGACGCAAGCAACTCGATAAGCACTACATCTGATGTTACAGGCTGTCCTAATTTTTCGAGCGCTTTGAGATTTACGCTGATGGTTTTCAGCAAATCCTCTATGGCTTCTGGAGTTTCCCTTTTGATTTCGGGATAACTGCGCATCAATTCCCAATGATGCATACAGATCCTGAGGGGGCAATTAAATTTCTCCTTCAATGTGTTAAGCGCGATGGAGTAATTGGCCTCTGTGAGTTCCAATGATTGGATACTCCGTGCGGCCCGTCCAGTTATAGATGAGCGTAGATATTGGAATTTCTGGACCTTTGTTAAATTTTCATTTCGATCCACTGTGGATGAGAACGTGTCATAGAAATAGGTCCAGTTCTCGAAGGCACCGTCGAACTGAGGCAAGTGGACCTTTGGTAAAGTGATTGGTGTCGGCTCTGGTTTCACGCATGAATCGCGTGTTTTTGTTGTCGAGGGGCTCGTTGCTAGTATTTGGTCAAAGAGATCTAGGAACCGTATGTCAATCTCCAGCTTATCTTGCAATAAAGAGGCTGTACAAGCAATTTCCCCCTCATCTAACACTTCTAACTCGTCTTGAACCGCGCTGATCTTCCTCCAATTCTCGTCGAACGATTTGCAGCAAGACATCAAAAAGTTTTTGTTTATGCGTCCAGACTCTTCATATTCGTCGAGTTGACGTTTCGTGTTTGCAAATCGACTGGCTAAACCGTTTCGTATCCGCCGCAATGTGCTGATCGATTCAGCGTGAGCCATATTTAATTTTAATAGTAGGAACGATTTTACCTTAATCAAATGGACGTTGATCTGGGAATCGATTGCTACTCGTTACAGTTCGGCGTGGGCTCGTGTAGATGCTGAGCGAAGGAGGTGTTCCTCTTCGATAGCGGCTCCTTTGGTCAGTTGACTAAGGTGTTGGAATGTGGATTTCACGTGACACTGTATAGTCACTGGTCAGTGCACTTTTTTAATGGCACGTAATCCGGCTCGAAGGGCCATGTATTTTCGAGCTATCGCGGGGAGACGCGGTTGCGAGAATACGCGTCAACGGGAGTCGTAAATTCCCGTTACGATTATAATAATCGACACCACGAATAGTTCGATCCCCTGATTTCGGTTAGGATAAAAGGGGTGATTCAGTTAGTATAACACTGTGATTCACAGAATTATAAATTATGTATTTCTAACACTTTATACAATCACACAAAGTAGTAACGCCGTTGATTAAGATATAGGTAACGAAGAGAAGGATTATTCTTAGATGAGAGAATCCGTATATATGTTGACCTCGACTGTTCGTTGGTTATGAGAACCAATATAGTGACTCTCCTGATGGCGTAGAAACAGTAGAAGTAGGAGCAGTCGGAGCAGTAGGGACAGTCTGAGAGATGAAGGAACTGTAGGAACTCTAGGCACCGTGAGAGCCGAAGGAATTCTCAGACCTGTAGGCACTGTGAGAGGTATAGGGAATCTGAATTTCGGTCTGCTGTGATTACGGAAGAAAGCTCGGTATCGATGTGCCATTTGAACCAAGAACGCGGATTCGTTGCTGACATTTTTAGTTAGGAAAGTGAGGGCAATGATACGCGATGCCGATTGGTTATGACTACAGTTGGGAATGAGGATGGGAGGAAGAAGCCTCCTATCAACGTGGTTCATGGGCGACATTATTTATGGGAAAAATCAGTTTTTCCGTTAGGCAACTATTTCGTTTTTCCCATTAGGTAACTATTTTCTTTCTCCGTAATTTGGAAGAATGTACAATAGACCTAAGGACTTTTTAAGTACCAGTAATAAACCGAAAATACTTATAGGATTGAAGCTTCCTGCCAACTAATAAGACTCGGTTTATGGTGGGGCCTTAGGTTTATTGAGGGTTTCTCCAACGGTGCTTGGGCCTTGACGGTCAGACAATGGTTTCCAATTACTATTAAAGTTTAATTTCTACAAATGAAAAAGGAATTAAGTGACATGTATGAAAAATACAGGATTCGCACATAAAAATATTATGATTGATAATTTCTAAATAAATTATGTTTAAATAATCATATAGTAATAAAATGTTGTAATAATAATAAAATATAGTAATAGTAATAAAATATATTGTTATGATCGACGATTTAATTCGTCTTTCCTAGTTAATATGTTAATACGATAGCTTTAATACATATACATTAACTATAAAACTATATATGTGTGTATTTCAATTACTATTATATTATTTCAATTATATTATTTCAATTATTAAAGCGAACACTATATGGCATAATCACAAAATTGTATAAAAATAAATTTCTAGTAAAATATTAATTAAAAACAAGAAAGATTAATGTAAGGCTTATGTTATGTATTGGACTGTAATATAAATTTCTTCGGTTTTATATTTATTATATACACGGACAATATATGTCACAATTTGATATGTAATTAATATGTTTCAGTCTATATATCTATTTATATGTGTATAAATTATGTTCACTCTTTAATATACACACTCTTAGCGATTTATAATAATTAATAACACAATCGTAAGGTGACTTAAAGGTTTTAATCTGAAATCTCTACATTTGATTTAACGTTAAAGGTACATTCGATAAAGAGATTTGAAATTGGGAAACGAATTCCCGGTGAGCAAGCATGATTGACATCGTGTCGAAGTTAGTAGGAAAGATCACGCGTAGACACATGACGCGGCTGACATAAACTGTCAAACGTGAACGAACAGATTGTCCCGGCCACTGTACGTGATCAGCGTGGTCAGTTCTCTAATTTCTCGTATTTCGTCGAAGGAACGGAGATCCCTCGGTTGTCAGTACGCGTTTAATACCACCAAGAAAGAAAGAGATTTTGTAAGTTGAAGGAAATTTTATGAGAGATATCCGACGTGAGGCCATTTACATTTTTAAATTTTTCCCATCTAACATTCTATTAAATACTTTGGATACACTGTGGATCACGATGGATGTGTAAGCGTAAATTAGATATTAATTATATACACGTAATCAATTAATCAATGATTTTCAAGTAAGCTTTTCTTAACAGTATTTATTTCACATTATCTGGATTTCAAGTGTTTTCATGAAATTTATCGTTACCTTATCGCGATTCTTTTGAACATCGTTTAATTAACATTTTGTAGAACTGTGTGGTGACATCGATCATCGTACTATATAACATAACAACTATTTTATTCGTGTTACGTGCAGACGAAAATTTTTTAACTGATTTATATGTATAATAGACATAATCTCGTAACAAACTCGAAGTTTCTCTTACTTAATAATAAATGTGTCCCTATGTGGAAGGGGATGGAAAGGGATTTTTATCAATGTTACATAGATCCTGCGTAATTGTGCGCCGAATATGAACAAAATTTATATAAAACGAATATAATTTTAATATTTTAATGCGCACTCTCATTTGCGAATTGGAATATTCATTATCTTCAAACTATTTGTAATAGTCAAAGAGAAGTAACGTATAAAATTCAGCGTATAAAAAGAGGAAAATGTTGGCATCATATTTATCGTGTGTTTTTAAAAATGTAGTGCAAGAATTAAATCGGTTGGGCTTATTGTTAGCATCATTTAGACAATATGTCGTGGAACATGTTGTCGTAGATCAGAAGCGAGGAACAGTTTATTATGGCCGGATACGTAGGGAAGGTGCAGCTCGGTGATTTAAGGATGCTACAAATAACGGGCGAGCCAGCAGTAAGAGGAAGTTTAAAGTTGCCATCAAAACTTAAGAGACCTACTATCAAAATTTTTCGGATCGCGAAACGTAATTCTAATAAACGATCGATATGAACTGCAGAACTTAAGGAAAACACGAAAACAAATTTGTGGAAGAAATCATATATAAAATGTTTATTTTTATTATTTGATCACTACTAAACTATTAAACTAAACTAAAACTAAAGGTCTTAACACTTATTTACAACGTTATGAATAATTTTACTTATGATTTCATTACATTAATTTAGTTAGTTTATTTAAAAACTTAATCTAAAAGGATTCATTCAAATTAATTAATTTAAATTCGAAAATTAATTTTGTTTAGAAAAGCAATCTTTCTAACAGTCAGAAGGTTCGTTATTTCCTATTGTCGATCTTTGATCACGATAATCGGTATCTTATAGTTAGCAGGATGAGTAATATACAGCAATTTCGGACGAAAAAGAATTTTTTAGAGTACAGGCATCCTTGCCGTAGATTGGGTGCGACAAGGTTATTCACATTGGGTGTTGGGTTCATGGATCAACCTTTTGATCTACAAATGATCGACAAAGGGACGCGAAAGAAAGGAACAAAAAGCGGTTAACACTTTCAAAGACATTTCTCACAGGCTGTAATCAAATTCTCTGAAAGTGATTTCTGTTGGGCTTATGGGATTGCTGGTCTGAACGAACTTGAGGTGTCAGATGTATGAAAATTGCTTTAATTTTTGGAAAAATTGTAATCCATTAAAATAGTGAAAATTATAAAGAAAATTATATTATATTATATTATATTAAATTTGAAGAGTTGAAAGATTGCAAAAATTTGTTTGATATGATAAGAATTTAGCATTTCGTAATAACGGTTAATATAATTTTTCAATCTCAGGGTTGATTTACTATTATATTTATTATTATTATATTTATTATTATTATATTTACAATTTATCTAGAAATGCAAAGAACTGTCAATTAATATACTGGTACATTCTATCAATTATGTATCGACTATCAACAATTGATTATAAAGAAAGAAATGTAATATATTTAGAAATAAATATATTGTGAAACATGAAAAGAAAAAGTCAGCTATAATTTGTGAAGGATATACGATAACAGATGATACAAAATTTGAGAAGATCTTTTACAAGCCAAAAATTAAAAAAATTAATAAAAAATATAAAAACTAAAATTATTAAAAATTATATTATTAGAGGAAATTTACTGAATGATACGTGAGACAGTAATTGTGGAACGATTTAACAGATGTATGTAGAGCTTAATTTATGTTTCATGCATAATTTAAAGCCAATATTTGTATCTTTGTAATTAAATGAAAAGCTTGACAATAAGAAACGGTGCATGTGCTCTATAATTAATTTATTTAAAAAACAAATTAAGTTTATATAACTAAAAGACAGGAAAGTAAATACAATAGGAATGATGAATGCAGTTAAACCATTCTTATTATGTTCTTCATAATTAGAATAATTTGATTTAATTAATTTTGTGAAAATATTCTGTTGCCTCTCAAATATGTTTATACTTCAAAACTAAATAAAAATACCCTGTATTATTAAAATATTATTAACTTTACATCTTTAATAAATTTGTTTCAAATCATTAAGAAATACAAAAAATACACGAAACAAATCTGTTAACTGGTTGATAAATAAAGAAATATTAATCAGATTCACTTTGGCATCTGAACTAAGTTTTAAAAATGCCACACACAACTCCATTAACTCGTTCGCGAACTAGCCACTACCTGTCTCCTTACTTTGGTCCATAAAGTATTCTCCATTAAACCCATGAAAACAGCTTGCGGCGAATAAAAATTGCCCACTATACTTTTTAATATGCCCCGATTAATTCAACTCGAGTTTAACCCAAGTTCTCCGCAATTCGCTACAATTTATACGTATAACATCAAACAAGCTCTCAATTTGCACCTCAGGGCGCCAATTTCTTGTATTTTTCATTTAAACGAAACGTTCACAACCCTCGTATTAACGAAGAATAAAATTTATCTTATCCGGGTGGACAGGTTGGCCGCTGTTTGCCGAGGATTCAGCTAGTTCTACCCTAGTTAGGCGATATTAATTTAGCATAGGCCGCGCGGATTTCTGGAATCTACGTGAAAACGGTACTTGTTCGAAGTCATCTCATAATGGAATTCTGCGAGCGGCTGTGGAAAAATTCAGAGCCCCGCGGATCCCTCGGGATCTCGTTTACGGACTGATATTGAAACGGGTAAACGGTGTTCCAACGACAAAGGAGAACTGCACGCACGAGCGGTTCACTGGGATTACCGTCGTTTTGTTTATTCGCAAACATGTTACAAAAGTATTCTACGTGGAAACGAACCGTGGATAGAAAGAGAAAGAGAGAGGGAGATAGAGGGATAGAGAGAAGAATGTGCAAACGCGGAAAAGAGAGAGGTCGCCGGTTTTCCTCCCGGTGTCCCTCAATTTATGTAAGTATGCCACTTACTCGTACGATACACGATAGACGTACACGTGCCGCTTTTATGCGCCAGCCAAGGTGTGGTGTACGAGACAAGCCGTACGCTGGCAGCATTTGTGTTCCACTACGGTAGGATATTGTATGAATTGTATCCACGGGCACACGATTGTACGGTAATAAGTTTCCTTGGGAATACCGCGGAAACAGAGGATACTTTATTCCGTTTTGCATCGACCCTAGAGTTACGTTGCCACTACATTTCGCCACTGGAGAGAGCCAATTCTCCGAAATGTCGTACAACAGTCGAGTAGAAGAGCAAGCTAATTGTTCCATCTATTAACTGCTAAGCGGACGATAAGTTGCTGGTGTACTTATATACATCTTCCTTGCCCTTAGACGCATCGGGCCAAATAAGTGGATAGACTGCATTTCGAATGGTATGCGCATATAATTTCATTTAGATGGTGGTAGTTATATGGTAACTTGTTTGGTGTCTTTCGTTAATTACAACAACAAGATAAATGTGATAACAATGTGACAGTGATGCCTAGTAATATCGTTTTGTAAATGTAGATAATTTTGTGATAGTTTATTGGTGTTTCTTTTTTGTCAGTAGGGTAATATCATTAACTAATGCTTGGAAGTTTATTTAAAAACAATGTGATAGTGATATCTACTAATATTATTTGTAAGTTTGTGTATTTACATACTCCTGTTTCTCAGTAAAGAGTTTTCTATCACATTTCATTTCATAGGATGAAATTTATATAGACATATGAAAGTGTTACTGAATAGTATAAAATTTAATACACTTGTTACATGTAATAAATACGACTGAGTAAAAATACATTTGTAGCCGTTGTTCAGTAAACATTTGATATTAATATTTTTGATAGGTGTGAGAAATAAGCTTCTATTAAAGATAATAATATAGAAAATAATTATATGTCAACTATTTCTATCAGCAAAAATTTACTAAATAAATTGTGAAACAAGTTAAGAGAAAAAGGGGCAGAGAACACCAGTTTGACGTTTCAGAGACTAGATATTTACAAAGTTCGTTTTAGGAGATGAACTCCCAAATCAGAAATTAATTAAACAAAACTATTTATGCAATAGTAATAGTCGTCCTCGACTGTTTCTAAATATAATCTCAGAATCCTGCAATTTGTCTAAGCCTCTTGAATACCATGATATCAATTAATATTAAGATTTGTTTCGCGTGTTAAGTAACAATTTGAGTATAAATAGAATTTCCCTTAAACATTTTGGAAGCTTGTATATCAAATATAATAAACACTATAGGATATTTGTATTTTAAACAAAAGATTTTTACCTGTGTCAATCAAATGGCGTTTTTGATAAAGATAATGAGTTTTCCATTAAAATTATGAAATATTTCAAATAATCACCGAGAAACAATTTTTCCATTTGATATACCTACGACCAGTCATATTTCGTATGCAAATAGTTAATCTCAAATATTTAAACGATTCATCGAGACATAAATGTTTATATCGAAAATATTCATTGAGACATAAATGCAGACAAAAAATTTTTAATTTTTCCAATACTGTTCCAATAGAAGGTAGAGAACAATTATCGTGTATATTTTTTCATTATTTAATAAAATTCTGATCAATTCAAGCGAATTAGATTTTCACCAGGCAAATTATATAAATCCGCAGTTTATTTATTAATTATATAGCATTTTTTATAACGAAGGTTACTCTTTCTTTTTGTAAAATAATAAAACGCTAAAATTTCACAAATTGGCAGTTTTCAAGAATATATATAATTATAAGCCAGAAGAATTCAATGAGGTATCTTCAAGAAAAAATTAACCCAATTTCAACAATTATACTATATCTAACAATAAATGTTAAGAACAATAAATAGATTTCCACTGTTAAAAGAAGTCGCATCCAATTCTTCAAAAATCAGAGTGCAATATCGGGAAATTTAGAATGACTGGAGATACGTAACCAAAAGTTTTAGAAAAATACTTGAAATTCGTAATATCGCAAGGAAGTTTATCGGGTCATTGCCAAGTTTATAGAGAAACATTTCTGGACTTCCAAGCGAATAGAAGTATCGAGACGTAGCTATCCATGCTTTGTGCGCTAACAGTCTCCAAGCCTGAATGGAAAACTTCTGCCGTGGAAAATTCGGTAATCAATTTTCGGCAGGCACATATAATTTTCAGCCAGCGAATGCTACGATAATAAACTCTGCGGGGGGAATGGAATTGACGTGCCTAGTTCATAAAGTTTTTACGACCCAGTCAAAGTAAAATATTTTGCGAATAACATTTATTTGAATGGTCCTTTACCATGAAAACAAAATTTCTTTTTTTGGAAGAAGTGATGCTTTAGAAATTAAATTGTATATCATGATAGTAGTAGATTAACTGTAAATATTAAATTGGGTGAAAATTGTCCACATCGCGAAAAATTTCCTATGAATATTTTAAGTTTCGAAATTTATTAATTTTCCTTTGAACGCGCAATTTATTTTCTTCTTCACTTTACTTTTATTTTATTTTTTGCCGATTAAGAATTATTATATAAGAATATTGTTTCTTAAAATAAGCATGAGTCAATCTAAAATATTGAATAATATTTTGTTAATTTCATATTCGTGTTTATTCAGGAATTCGAATACTAAAATAGCTTGGCTTTATTGTCAGTTAAACAATATATTAAGTCGGTCAAATAGTGCCTTAATTGTAATAAATGATCCTGACAACTGCTTGCGCCTAGCATGTATAAACTTCTATGTGGGTTTAACGTTTGTGCGTAAATTCGAGTCGTTAGCGGTTCTCCCGAAAACGTACCGTTCTACAGCGTTTGGAGGAAACTTTGAAATAATGAATGGTAATAAACTTAATAATCCTGCATCGAAACTTCACTGCATAGCTTATTTTTATTTGTTTCTAAATAAATTCTACATCGTCGTATTCTTGCAAAAAATAATAGCCTCTTATAAGTGGTAATTTTTACTTTTAATTGAATTTTTTTTTAAATATAAAACTTGTTTTTTCTGAATTATTTTCAGTAATATTTCTTAAAGCATTGTGTTTCTTAAATTTGACCCATCCATTAGTAAAGAATCTAATGATTTTTTATACTAGTCTTAATTTGCGTGATTGAAACAATTTTCTTAACAATATACATAACAGTTTTCATTCTAATTTTATAATATTCTTATTAAATTTAGAAGATTTTTTATTTTTTTTTTAATTTTTAACACAATTTCTTCTTTTTATTTAATCCATTTGAAATAACAAACGACGACGCGTTTGAAGCTATCGAGCACGATTATCATAAAAAATCTTAAATCTTTTGTTGCAAGAGATAAATTAGCATTAACGATAATACGTTAACTTTCCTACTCAGAAATATCACTTTTTATTCACGTAAATGTCATAAAGCTGCCAATGAAAATCCTCATGTAATTCTATTTCATCCGATGGAATAAAAGAATACAATTGCCTTCCCTGCATTTACGTTCGTTCCTTCGTTTCATATGAATTTGTTAATTGCTTAATTGCAAATATTAATTACTTTCTTAATAGAGTTCCTGGAAATAATGGTGTATAACGGTATGTTCATAACTGCGTCCTTAATAAACGTGAACACTAGAAGTAAAGGTAGGAAAATGAAATAGATAAAATTTCATCCGTGCAAACATAACATTGTTTTCCTTAAGGTAAAGAAGAGAATTAAAACAATATTCCGCTTTATACGAAGCAGCTACAATTTCTTTGTAGAAATATTTCTTTACACTAAATGTGAATAAAAATTTATTTTTCATAATTAATTTTTTACAAACATATTTCATTTATATTATAATATTACATTCTATGTTTTAAGAATTCGAAACTAAATGTAACACAGGAGATAAAATATCTAATTATGTCTAAATGAATACGAATAAGTTAAACGTTGAAAAGAAAAAGAATATATAAACTATAATAATCTCTCAAAATAATTCGAATTACATTTTATATGTTTTTATATTTTTAGATCTGAGAAGGTTACAGTTGAACATCTTGATTCTCATAATTTTTATGATTTATCTGTTATGCAAATACACGAAATTCTTATCGTATTTTAAAAAATATCGTAGATAGACGAAATTTGTTATGGAAAGCAGTGGAGGAGTAAAGTAATAGGGTTGTCTCAAACTCACCTTATCAGCAAGTTATAATGTACGAGCTAGCACAGGTCATCTCGAAACGCTTTCTTATGAATATGATCCCATACATAGCATTTATGTGCATAACATTCGTCTGCATCTTCAATGTGCTATTATATCTGTACGTTGCATATCATATTATATTACATATATATACGTACATCTAATTTATATCCATTCATTATTTATTTATCTGCACATTTTTCTTATTATTACAAATGAAACTTAATTTCATGTAATTGATAAGAAGCAAAAGATATTTCACAGTTATGAAATGAAATTCTCCTTCTCTCTCTCTCTCTCTCCCTCCCTCTCCCTCTCTCTCTCCAAAAAATTGGTGGTACATTTCTTTTAATTCATAGTGTATGATATTTTATATATATGTTTCTCAGAAACACAATGACAATCATAAAATACATATTGAAAGTAGATTACTTATATCTTATGCAATTTCGAACTTAGTATGAATGTAAGAAAATGGAACCTGAATAGAATATTATACAATATTAATCGATGTTAATTGAATATTAATTGAATGTAATTTTGGATATTTGATCTTTTTATAGCAAGTACTTTACTTTGGATATTTTATATATTTTTGCATATGATGTGCATTTTGTACATTTCAACGCCTTTTTTCTCATAAATGCATAAAAATCCACGGTTTAATCGTGAATTTAACTACTAAAAATTATTCTACTAAGTCTAAAAGATATACACGTAGAAAGAATTTATCTATATGAAATCCAACAAAATTTGAGTTTCTTTTTCTATAATTTTTGATAATTCAACATTCTAGAATAAACATTCTTTGTGTTTTCGTCCACGTAACAAAATTTCAAGCTATGCTTCTTCAGATTATCGTGTTTATAAACTTTGGTACAGATATGAAAAATCTAGGTTCACTGAACGATGATACGCCATGGAGATGGTCATAAAAAGAGAGCAATGAAATCTGAGGCACAACTCGTATAAACTGGACGCGACGAACCGATCGGTTCAGCGTTTTCTTATTCCTTCTCACTTCAGCGATCGCTGAAGTGTCACACTAAAGGAGATTCGACGAAGCAGCGTTTCGTAAAAGAACGAGCATCGTGCTGCCAGTCTACATCTTTCTGTCGATGTTCTACCCGTTACCCTGAATAAGATCATGAAATTTACGGCCTACTTCCTCTGACGTAACAGGCCATCCTAACGTTCACGAACATCCGACGACAGTTCGATTGCTTCCTCATCCGAATCGACCATCCTTCTGGCTACTATTGCGGAATCATTCGATTTGCTAACATTACAGTGATTACTCGATACCAGCGTTCACACTGATTTCAAATATACATCCATCTTCTCCATTAATACTATCCATTAGAATTACCAAAACGGTCAAGGTGATCAATCCATAAATTTTCATAATGCTTTCATAAATTAATATGCTATTCTAAATGCAAAATATATACTATTGAGAGTTGATGTTCTCCTTTTGTAATTATAGAAATTAATACAATTACATATTAAGAATTATCAGATTCTTACGTATTGGTGCACATGCACCTTGGAAATGGTATTTAATCGTTTAAGTATCTTAATCGGTGCAGTCGGCAAGCAGACAAATAGTGGCCACAGGCTATTGGCGAGCGGGCTTGCGGCAAAGCTCTAATATAACTCAGGCCACCTGATAGTTTCATTACTCTAGTAAATTCACCGCCCATGGCGAAACCCTTATACATCCTCCTTCGTATATACTTGTGTAAGTGACTGTTCTTCTGTACGAAATGTTACGAATACTTAATAAAGAGAAAGCTATCAAACGCTTAATAGAAACGAAAGAAACTAAAAATTTCGATTCGTCACTTCGTATAGCGTTCCTCTACATTTTCTCATGTCCATTATCCTTTTACGGTGAAACGTGGCGATTTCGCGTTTTGTACTGTACACATTCACCACATAGAACCAAAGATGATATCAGGGGATGAATTCGTTTTGATGTGGTCCCGCAGAAAGCAGCGTCTTTCTCGTTTCCCAGCTATCAGCCTTAAAAATCGCTGGTAAAAACTTTGTGCGTTAGAGTATTTCGTATGTATATTTTACTTAACAGAAGCCGCGGATGTAAAACACGCGCTTTTAACGTATATGCTTCGTATATTCGTATTCACAACGAGGCGTAAATATGCCAGCTAGCGGCTAACGTTCTGCAGAAAACTTTATGGAAATATGAATGGTCAGGGTTTATTTTTATTAGGAGTCCTTCTTTTATGCGGTGCACGCATGTTCCTCTTGCAAGCCCTCACAAGCGGAAAGGCGTGCTTTTCCATCAGGAAATATTCCACCTTTTGATGTTCGAAGGCACTTCGCCTGGGTAATGACATTACAGAAATAGGGGTTGTACACTAGCTGGAAGCATGTAGCATACTTCTACACCGCCGTTTACCACCTACGATCCCATATACAGAAGTGGTTTGGTATATACGAGTCATATTTTTCATGTACCCCATTGATGTTACATTCCGAAACACTGGACGCTTCCAATAGATACCTATCTATTATTGCGATCACGATTCCTCTAACTTCGAAAATTCCCTATCGCCGATGGGTTTCGCGCGAACCGTCGGTGTGAAGCCTATGACAAATTTCTTTCGCCGTGAAATATTATTGCGAAGAATTTAATAGATGTGGAGATATATTGAAAGTTTCTTTACACAGCTGCCTTCTAATTAATTTCAGGCTTGTTAGACTATTATTTAAATTTTGTAATCAAGGAAAGTGAAAGTAAAAACAAAGTACAAATATTATCATAGAGTATTTAATACATATGCAAATACAGAGAAATAAGTTTTGAAATTTTTCTCAGTTACATTCTATTGATTCTGGATTTGTTAATTTAGTGTATAAATTCTTAATCGTGAAAAGTCAAAGCGCAGTATGATATTCTGTTCGTGGAATACAAAGTAGGATACAAGAGCGAGGTATAAATATCGTTACAGGGGATTTGATAAATATTGAAATGTAAGGAAATAGAAATTTTGAAAATTGTCAATTTCGGTCGGATGCTTGCTATAAATCTCAGATTTGTTGATTTATCATTTCAATTTTGTAATCGAGAAAAGTCAAAGCGTAGTATAATATCTCCTTCAAGGAAAGTCAAAGTAGGATACAAGAGCGAAGTATATAGGACACAAGCGAAGAAAAGGACCGAAGGTATGAAACATTTTATTATGAACGAAAGGATCAGTTTTATTATGACCACAGGGCAGGAGTTTATACAGGATGCAACATCATTTGCGACATAAAAAAGACCTTGCTGTTTTACATAAACGTGTCACACGCAGAGTAAAATTTGCACAGTATAGCGTGTTTAATAAAGGTTCGCCGTATGCGCTTTCTTTTAACTTACCGCTTTTCAGTTTATGATAATGTTTATAAATATTTACGGCACGTCATTAGTTACGTAAGAAAACGGACGTATGAACGTAATTAAAAGTAGTACCACGTACTTCTAATATGTTTATATATTTAAAATTGTAACAATGAATATTGTATAAATTTATTAAATCTATCGATCTTTCGAGATTTATATTACTAAAAATTTTCAGGAAAAATTATTCTTGTAGCAACAAAAATATTTGATACTTACTTTTGCGCATTTAATTAAAATAATAATAATTTATTCAATGAAATCAGCTTTAATAAATGTATTTCTTAGGTTTAAAAAGTAAAAAATAATTTTATTATTTTTTATAGATATTCTTTAAATAGGTTCAATATTTAAATATTCTACTGTATATGAATTATAATTGATTTATGTATACTTCCTTGGATGTTTTCGAATAATTTGACGAACCCTACAGTAAATCGCGGAAGGTCCATTATATGCTGCCTCTATTATAAATTAATATAATAGTGCCGCGTTGAAATACAGTTGAGGTCCCAATCTCCGCGAGGGATATGTTCCAGGCTTCCCTCGTGGATATTCGAAACCGCAGAAAATAGCCAACCATATATTCTGCAATTCTATCTATTATACTACTTAATTTATAAATTAGCTACAACAAGATATTAACAATAATAAATTCTAGTACGATAATAATATAACATAAACCTTTTTAATATACAGTGCTCATCTATAGCTTGGTTTATATCACTCAAGTTACTGGAATTGAAGCAACGAGAAATCACATTTGCATATCACTTATTTGATATAAAATATATTTATCAAGTTCCTATTCTCATCATTATTAGTTAAATCAGATGACTTCAAGGTTACTTAAATTTAAATAAAAAAAACATATGTATTAGATTATATACGTTATGAAGCTTAACGTTCAATTATTAAATATAATTAGAAATGCAAATATTTAATTGTATATGTAATAATACAGTAGTTGCAAGGAATTGACGAAACGCTTTAGTTTCTGCGTGTTCGATTATTATTGCCATGATAAAGGTTCGTCGTAATTCGCAGCATCTTCTCGCACAGGCAAGCAGCACTATTTCATAAAGATTTTAATGAAAGTACGTAATAAACGTCTGTGAAATGCTTCGGATGGCCCTCGCTACCGGCAAGATTTATTTTATGGCTCTACTTTTCGACAACGACGTTAAATTCATTACCGCGAATACTTGAAGCTGGCGCACGAATACGGCCATTTGCCGGGATTATTAGCGAAATTTCGTGTAATGTGCCGAGCTCGAAAACGATATGACTTAACACTATCGCGTAATAGTTCGTCGGTGTTGATATGCCTTTCGAACTATCTGTCAAACTTAGCAAATGATGAATAGACTTCATTTTTCCAGCCCTTAATGCACTGATCTTATATTCCTAAATCGCTCATGGAATCACAATGTAGATTGTAACAATATTCATACTCTGTCATACTTTGTACATACAATATATGAACCACACGCGGGAAAGATATGACAAGTCTGTTTCTCTTTATTTTTTAATTTCGATGCTACTTGATGGTTAGAAGGGCATATTTTAATATACTTACACAATTTGAAAGAAAATTGTTTGAGAAATAGTTGATAAATATACGAAATTTTCTAACGATTTGATCACATAATATTGTAACAATTATCGTTCTTGAAATGTTCAAAGAAGTGGCAAAGAAATGGATATATTTAATATCGAAATCATATAAAGAGAGAGAAATTGAAAATATAAAATTGATTGACAACATATTGATTTTTAAAATTGTTTCTCTATAAAATATGGAAAGTATGACTTATTGTGTTAGTTTCCAGTTGTCTTCGTATAAAACGTTTAATTTAATTTATAATTGTTCTCCTAATTTACTCTCATTCTTAACAAGTAATTCATTTCATGAATCTAGGGAATTTTTAGAAATTTTGAACTGTACCGGTAGTTTGTAGGAAAATTTAAGTATATTTAAATAGCCATTTAAATTGGATGGATATTATCTAAGGTGTTATTTGAAAATTTTCCTTCCATTTGCATTGTATTTTTGTCATAATTTCGTATAACAAATTCACTTAATTTCGGACAAACTAATTGTCTTGTACGCATATCAATGGGAACGGGGTTTGTTCAGTTTGTTTAGTTGTCAAACAGAACGTTGAATTCGGTCTCCGCGTTTCACCGCAAATAATTTCGATTGATTTCGCACGCATGTTAATAGCATTTCGGTCAACAGGAAAAATTGATGATTGCCATAGATTTAATTACAAAGTTCATCAAGCGTCTTTAGACTGTTCCCAGAATACGTTTTCAATATTCATATATTTAGAAATTTAATTTTAAAATAATGCTCTATATCTAAAGATAAGTATATATATCATATAAAATGTTGTAAAATTCTAGAAACAAGCGTAACGAGCATTGAAAATATTTTAAACGCGACTGTCTAATTAGCGATGCTACGACTCAAAGAATAAAAACGTTGAAAACTCTCGTACGACAAAGGTAAAATTATGTTCGTTCCAGCTTGTATATTGGATTCGGTATTAAGGTTATTTAAAATCGTAATGCTGTTAAATCTGTTTGCAAGAATTTCAATTAGTGGTATAGTCGTGGAGCAAAAGAAGCGAAAGATCAGTACAAAAGTCCATTAAAAAATGAGCTCTTCGCATATACGAGGTTTTAATTGAATACCCACGTGAAACGGACGTTCCGAGTACGATTAATTTTACTAAGAACATATAGAAACTTTGAAATTTAAAAAGGGGCGAGTTGAACCGGCTTGATCTTTGCCTTTGAAAAGCCTCCCGTGCTTCCATGCTCTCCAAACGGTGGACGGAGAATACTATTTAGCATTTAAAAACATAACTTTTTTCTGGCGCGTTGAAAAAGTTCTCACTAGTTGTGGTTAGGTTTCTCTCTAAGTGGGAAGATAGGCTCGATGAACGAAGCTTTCTCCGAATGTACTTCCTACTCCTTGGCTACTGAAAAGGAAGCTAGCCAAAATGAATGGAATCTATGTCGTCTGCGTTCTTCCAAAAGATGTATTCAGTCGAACGTCATGCCGTCATGTGAAACGTCAAAGAGAAGTTCACACCATGGCTCCCTTACTGTTAGATTATTTACGAATACTTTAGAAAAGAATTATATTTACTTTTCAGAATTGTCAATAATAATATATAATCATAGAATTTAATGAACAAAATATTTTGAGAATTGATATAGGAGATACGAACTTTCATATTGATAGAAAAATTGGATACTGTGCCAATGAAATGTAGCACCTGATAAAAGACAAACGTTTTCGTTAAAAAATAAGGATACGTGTAAATGTCTTTCCTAATCATTGTATATACAGCGGCGGATAAAAGATAGTTTGCGATTGATACATAATGAATTTTAGTAACTTTGTACTAACAATTTTCTACGATATTGGAAATATATGTGATTTAAACATAAAAGGGTGTGAGTAGGTATATATTACATTTATACATTGCTCTTATCAAATATGAATCAATTTTGTAAAATTATAGTGGCATTTTATATTTCTTATTTTATAAACATTCTCTTCCCCACAATTATATATATATAATTACGCATCCAATATGAAAAAGTCTCGATACACAAATCTTTTGATCTAAAGGTAACCTTTCAACCATGCTTCCCTATCCACTTGTGAATATTTTGGTATTCAACCGTAGAAAACATTCGCCTTATGCATGTATTATTTATCTTTCGCCAAGATGAATATAAGTCGGAACATCTGTGATATTTAACCATTACGGTTTGAAACGATGTAAAATTCTTAACAAGCAGTATCTTGCGGGTGATTCTCCGGAGATTGTGGTTTGGTTCTCAGATGGAACTGGGACTTGCGGTACTCCCATTGGGACTAGCATTAAAGCAGCAACATAGTTGGATGCTCTTAGTATGCGCATCAAGTTTTTCTATAGATCCACGATCTTATGACTTTGTAATACTACCCAGTTACTGCAACTCTTCTTAATGTAACCACTCAGCCGTTGATTCAATAATACCGACGTCTTTCAATTTTCACGAGGGATTCTATCTGCACGAATTTTCAATCAGATGGTCATTAATTTTAAATGAAGGTATCTTTGTGATTCTAGCTGTACAATTTCTAAGTTTATCTCGCATTATCTACAGGTTTCTATATGATACTTTCTGTATCACGTTATTCAATGTTTTATGCACTATTCATTAGTTTGCTTGAGGACCAATGAAATTGCATGGATATATGTGAAAAGGGGAACGCCACGGAGAAATTAATTGTATGAACCCGACGAGAAGGCTGAAGTATTAATGATTTCATTGATTACTACGAAATTGGTTTACGTGACAAAAAGTCGCCACAGTGGATGAAAGGCAGAAAATGTTCAGCAGGAACCTTTGATCTGTGAACTATGTGGTTGTATCATACCGCTCTAGTGGTTATGTGAAAAGTAATTTAGTTAAACCATACTACATACGCAATAAAAGGACTCTATATCGCATATACACTGTACTCATTTAAGGGGAACCCCAAAATCCTATAAGCACATTTACGTCATACTCGATGACGTTATTAACGTATAAGTGCACATAAACTACTTATCTCAGTTGAGGGCTGATCTATAAGATCTCCTGTTATAGCAGTTGATTTAGTGATTTAGTAAAAAATTTGAATAAATAAATTTGAATAAATTGGTAAAGGGTCTAATCTTAATTAATTTCACGTAAATCATTAAAATTTAATATTTTATTTTAATATTTTAACACTTTAAATGTCCTCGTACATAATTCAATTATTAATATGTGTTTCTCAAAATTGAAAATGTTGATAATACATATTTTTTCTATCTCACGTATTTTTTTATGTATCAGACACATAAGAAGTCTGGGCAATAAAATCCTTCGTCCTGAATTCTTCGTTATACATTGTCAAAAGATTGAGTAATAGTTGCACACAATCTGCAGTAATCATTAATAGCATTTTGAACGATTATATTAATACATAAATAATTTATCAAATAAGTAATAACCACATAGAAATAAAACAGCTATGTTTTACAAAATTAGATTATTTTTTCTTTTTCATGTATTTCCTAATGTCGTAGTATTGCATAATGTTTATAATCATTAAAAGACTGTTACATCGACAAGCAGGAATCGCTTAGGAAATTTAAGATCTCCGATAAATATTTAATCGATACAGGGATATTGTCAATTTGCATAACTTGTGTCGCGTAACTTGTGGACATTAACACGTTGTATGTTTACGTAAGTAAACATATATGTGTATCCAAATTTTTTTTACGTAAAATATGTTTCTGAATGTTTTCAGAATTATAATTGTAACGGTCAATGCATAACAAATAGAATTACGTATCTCATTCAAGAATTTTATAATTCATTCGGATATAGTTCTTCTGCAATACAATTATATCTACAGCAATTATAATATATTAAACATTTTGTTACACGAGCTGGAAATCTGTTAAATGTAATTAGAGGTACAAAAATTCTCTTTCATCCTTCCGCAAACGAAAAAAGATTAACAATTGATACGAACAATTAATTCTTTTGAAAGAATTAAGATCTCTACTGCAGAGTTAATAGCATATAAAGCACTGAGAACCATAGTGATCATAAGGCAGTGTTCCGCATTTATTATCTGCTCTAAAGAATTCATTATATCCAAATCATGAAAATGTATCTTCCGCGGCAGAGAATAAACTTCAAATTTAATTAATTGCGAAACTAAAGGGATGATGCTTTCAAAAGTTGAAATACTTGACTAAATTCAAATTTTCAAAGTCTTGACTTACCTCATTATGGCTCTTAACCTACCGTATATTTTAAGTATTTTATTTTAAATACTTAAATACAAATTAATACAAAAAAAAAAAAACAGTTTCGGTCAATATAATACCCAAATAATGTCTTAAATAATATTTCCTATAAAATTGCAGCTTTATAGACATAAAGTACCAAGCTACCTGAAACCTTCGTACATACCGAAAAGGAAGAAAATGAATATCTAAGGATGATTTCACGAAACGTCTGTTCCAAAGTCGCATTACGTCAGCAAACAAAAATTTCTTTTCACTTTCGTTTACGAGAACCAATGTTGGATACAGGGGTGGCCCGTTGTAACAGTGGGCACAGCAATTTCGACCCTTCGCTGGACGTAAAGAAGTGTTAGCCCTGCGACCAATGTTGTTCACGGTCCAATACATCTTATCGACTTTACTTCCTATCCCATCTACGTGGGAAAACTCTCATTCTTTCGGCCCCTCTCTTTCTTTCTCTGCTGACCCACCCTTTCTTTATTCCCGTCCTACTTCTACCACCGTTTACATGACCATTCTCCTTCTTCTTTCTTCTCGGGATTATTTTTGTCTACGGCTTTAAATCTTCGCCCGGTACTTTCAAATAAAGTTTACGGTAGCGGTGCAGTTGATTTATATCGAGAAAAACGAAGAAACACGGGGAAAGAAAGTACATGTACGTATGCCTCTGTATTATGTACGTGTTTATCGCGGTTGGTTGTGCACGTGCAAGATACCGTCGACGGTGTAAAAACGCAATAGCCGCGAAATTCTGTCTTTGAATTGCCGCTATAGCTAACCTGATCTATGCTCCCCATTTCGCAGTTACTAGCGTACCGATATTAGCCGCACGACGCTTGCTCTTGTTTCGAGAAATTCCCGCAGTATTGCCGGATTACTGGTCTACACCGGACACATGGCCGCACGACTAAATGAATGTTATATTCATACGTGCACGCTCGAACCAGAGAAATATCTTCGCACGGTTATCCGATTCTGATAAACGAGTTGCGGTCATAAAGCGCAGCCCCTTGCTGCCCCGGACGATTGTTCCTCTTTTACCAGAGGAGCTTTTGTGTTCCGTGAATATTGCCTTGGTTATTAATTTTATCTTTTGATTCAACGCGTATACTCAAATCAACAACGATTTCCGGCTATATTATTTTCTCTCTGGCCAAGCATATACATACGTAATATTATTTTTTATGGAACTAATTATGTACAACGAAGGTTCGCGTATTACTTTCTTGTTGTATTTTCTACCAACTTTAGTTTTTGTACGTTCATAAGACATATAATGTGTACAGATTTTTGCTTCCGAATATACGAAATGTTCATTTCATTCTATACTATATATGACGTAGGGAAGTATACAACCTTGTTGGAAGAATTCGAGCAAGTTAGTTTTCCAAATATAGATGAATCAATTCTTTAAAATATATATTTTTTAAATAGTGCTTTTTATTCATAGAACTGCTATCAAAATCTTTTTGTATATATTTTCTTTACAGAGTGCTTAATAAAATCTATTGATAAAGTTTAAGTATGATTGGCTTGGAAATACGAGAACTCATCCAATAACATATAATACGATAGCAGTAGTTGAAAGAATGAAGAAATCAATAACTAGTTTATCAGTTTATATTAGGGGCATCTGGTTTGAACACCTGTTGTAGAGATAACTAAATACGATTTCCTGTAACATAAAATTGGTTTTAACTTCGAAAGAGAATTACATTGAACGTGTGTTTTCTTATAAAAATTTTTATATGATTTGAGAACCATTTTAGACCTAATTTAATGGTATTGAACTTTATGAATTGTAATAATGTGAAAGAAATCGAACATGTTTGAAGTATATATTAATCTTGCATATGTTTTTTACAATACTGATAAAAGAAAGATATATGTCTTGAATTATAATTTGAATTTATTTCATTTATTTAATTTGAATTTATTTCATTTATTTAATTTGAATTTATTTCATTTATTTAATTTGAATTTATTTATTATTCTACAAAAGACTTGAGAAAGAGGTTCTCTATGTGTTGCTACCAATAGTACTGATAGAACATTAAAAATTGTATTTAATTTTATTTCAAATAAAGTTTTGTGTCTTTTGATTTGATTTCTTCTCATGTAAATTAGAATCTTAAATAATCGATTTAAGTCGCTTCGACGTTTCGTCAAAATGATCGAAATTGGTAACAATTTCCCTATTCAAACTACGTTTTACTCGTAATCACTAAATTACAAGGAATACACGCTATGAACTTTCAACCGATGCATTTGTACTCGTCAGCAAAATTAATCTGCATCCAGGTGTACGACTTGTAAGTTCTACATCCTCCTTCTCTAACCAGCAAATCGTGTATCTTCCTTTTCGCGAGAACGACCTATAACTACAAAGTCTTATCGTAAGGTATATACACCTCATAAAACAAGGAAGAGATACGTTAGTTTAGTGTACTGTAAACTATAATGCGACGGCTGCACCTTCATTACCGCTTCTGCGATTGTAGTCGTATAATAGGATTTTCCAATCTGTCAATTCTCGCGTAATTGCTGAATTATGCCTCTAAACACTGTACAAACTTGCATTGCTGCTTTACGATCCATTGCTAGTAGAAATACTTTAATTACTCTCATTACGCAAATATGATATAGTTTTATATATTCTTGAAATTTGATATTATTCATTTTATTTATTTTAGCCTTAAAAGCAAATTTAAGCCACCACAAATTGCGACAGAATTTTAACTTTTAAAGAATTTTTTCTTTGGACAGTTCATTATTGTAGTAACACTACTAACCATATAAATACAATTATGTTTCACACAAAGGGATATTTTCAATTGAATAAAAATTTAAATAGTACAACGTATCAAGTAATGGTTGCTTACTTGTCCAAATTAGTCATTACGGAGTAGAAAAGTATGTCATATTGGCCCAAATATTCTATGACATCGTATCGTCGCATCGTGTCGCTTAAAATTTCTTCAGACATTCTTTCTCAACTTTTGAATCATTTATTTTTCGAAGAGCCAAGAAATAACTACATACATATACATATATATCCAAAAGAATACTTTTTCAATAGGAAGAAACGAAATTTAGATGGCAACGATTCAGAATAACGTCTAATTGCATCTAATCGTAAGTTATAATTATATTAAAAAACAGAAATTCATAAAATATCTCTCATTAGAATTACCGATCACGATTTCAGACCGTCTTCTATCCATGCCTCGGTCGTTTCGTATTCTACAGAGTAAAAGATGCAAATTCTAACATGACCTGTTCGTTCAAAGTGGCGTCGCCAATTTTCTGCTTGCGGCAACGAGTTTCGCTAGGTATTTCGGCCGTATTTTCAATACGTAAACACTGCAGTATTTTCACCAAATGCGAACAAACTTTTTACTTAAGTCGCTTCATTTAGTTGGCCACGGATGGTATATACATTCGTTGGGCAAGTTGCTAGCCGAACTTCCGCCCTTGCTGCATGAAGCCTCTTCTCCCCTTGACCGAAGTAAGGAGTTTCTATTTACTTACGGCCGAAACAGGGTGTTTCAACCAGCCGCGGAAATATTTGCTGAACTTAACTTTCTCGATTTTCCTAGATCGTGCGTGACCCACGAAGTTAATACGGATTGATCACCCGTGGAATTTCAGCAATCTTCCGTCCTACTCGTAATATTCTGGAATTTTCATATTTCATCGTGAACTTTTCTTCTTGCTTCGAAACTATAATTTGATGCAAGCAAAAGTGTAATTACGCTAGTAAGGATATAATATAACAGTTTTCTAGAAATTAAAATGATTTCGAAATGAATAAAATGAATGTAGTGACTCGCGAACATATTTATGTATGATAATTGTTTGAAGTTTATTAGCATAGTGGCACACGATTATCATGATTCTGTTGTTTAAGTTTAAAGGAAATTGGTATGAAGATACGAGACACCTATTTCTTACTGAAGAAGATATCTCTTTGTAATATAATATGAATGAGAACTGGTTTAATTAAATATATATTAAAGTTTACTAACGTAATAGATAACTTACTGTTGATACACTTTTGTGACTTTACAATTTATGATATTTTACAACATCTAATAATTCGATAAAATTCACATAAATTCATATAAAATATAATGATAGAATGTAATAAGGCGCCAGTATTAAAATCTCACTTTACGAATTTGAAAACCGTACTAAAACAGGCTTGAGATAAAATAAGAGAGGTAGCTGGCTCGGTAAAAAGGGCGTAAAAAACGGAAGCGTGAATATTATATAAAAATATCTACTTATACGTGTTACAATGCATTATAAGCATAATCAATCTTATACGTCTACCTTGATTAAAACATTTCTTCTTGTGTATCAGAATTAATCATATACACATTATCAATAAATTTTACATAATTTAGAATACATTCTTCTTCGATGATGAAATAATATTCCATGCTTATAACTGTACATAATATTTCAAAATTTACCTATTAGTTGTTAACCGTTGAGGCATAATCTTTTGTGATTATGCCTCAGATTGTGGCTCACAAAAGCCACATTCTTCAGAATATGAAAAGTCACATCTCTATAGAACAGAAAACATAAGATAGTAACGATGTTACAAACCAATCTTTAAGTTTATCTTCGAAATCACCATCATTCACGTTATCTTCCTGCAACGAATCAACTTATCGAAGTAGGTCACTTGTTTCTTAAAAAATGAATATTAATCATCGACTTGTATAACGAAATTTCGAAATTAATAAAAAAAATAAAGTCGACCGGTTTACCTTGCAAAGGGACCATACATCCAAACAACCCTCTTCTCGAACACATTCTACAGCATATCCAATCAAGTCTATCACCATGTCGGAATATTATAACCTAGTGAAACCTTTGACCCAGTGCTGTATCACCGTCGTATTGTTACCAGATTCCCGCGAAACCGTGTAAAATATTTCGGAAACCCATCGGCATTTCCTGAACGACCCGTGGAATCTCCATAGCTGAAGAGACGAGGGTAACGATTCAGAGTCGTGCTTGTACACCTCCTTCGCCAAGAACATGCTAGAACAGATCTGGTGAGTCATAGGTCTACGTTGTTCGTACAAGTATGCTCCCATAAATGCCACAACTTTGTTTATTTATGGTTAGGTGAGCCGCGTAACTTACCCGCAACTACTTTTCGCCGATATATTTATTTGTTGTTCGCACAACGTTGGGTAACTGGGACGACTGGCATGTAGGTTCGGGCTCAAAAGCTGTTATTTACCGAGACCCAATGGCTACAGCCAGGTTACCAGCAGTTTCGCAAACTGCCTATAAATATGCGTAATAATATGAAATGAAACGTTCCCTTCTGGTCATGCGAGAAACGTTTCTTGTTCCTTTTCTTTCCTCTATCCCCTATCTGCCTATGATTTTCACCTTCGTTACACTGCAAACGTATTTCCACCAGTTTTGATGTCCCTCGGCGTGACGCCAACTCAAAAAACCAGCGAGGATATAAATGTACCTTAATCGCGTACTGGAAACTTTAACCCCTTCGTACTTCGTAACCAACCGCAGTTTCTCCTACAGATTTGGCAATGGAACAATGCCTTACGATTTAACGTGGACGTTGATTCATTATCTCAGCGAAGAATTGGATTGGGAACAGTTGCTACCTGTATACAATACGATATAATTTATGCAGCTAACGACGTTGGCAAATTGATAAGTTAGAAATCATAGATCATAGACTGCGGATTTTTATGCGGAATTTAAGTGTGCAGTATTGTACAAAATGCACAGATATAAAAATATGATATGAAACTACCAAAGCTCTATTCTTTTAATTATATTCTCAAAAATATGAATTTGCGTAAAAATCCGTCGTTACGTACAGACTTCTCGTTCGTAATTTTACAATTTTAGATCAAATAGGATAATCAAACGAGTCATAATCTATACGAATTATTTTTCTTAAATTATATCTGCTGCATCATCCCTTTGCATCATTATTTATGGAAACTGTTACGTTTATGCAGCAGAGTTTATTAATAAGTTTTATCTTGTGACTTTTGAAATTTCACTAATAATATTAGTTCAATTGTGCGATAGAGCCGTGAATGGAAATTCAGAATTAGTCGTATTAAATTAACAATTTAATGACTAGGGTATTTTGTTAAGCAAACAGAAGGAGAAATGTTGAAATGTGCAGAGCGTAACTCTCATGGATTTAGTTTAAATCTATTTTGTATTTACGAAGAAACTATAGATATGATTCTGAATACCTGTTCAAACAATTTTAATATAAATTATTGATATAACCATTGGATTATTGAAGTACAATCGCCATGAAATGAAGAAAATAGCTCTAAAAATATTTGACAAACGAAAAATAATTTTATACGTTTATAAATTTACAAATATTTATACCTTGAAAATTGCAGTACAAATTTCAAAGTATCTTATAACTTATAAATATACCGGTCCGAATATCCTATACTATGTGAAATGAAGGCACGTATAACATACGGTGTAACATTTGCAATGAAAAATCGAGAATAGTTATGCTATGTTATACATATATTGTTATATATATACTATATATTCCAGAAACCATTTTATAAAATCGTTATATCGTGTAACAGTTATAAAGAATTGAAATTGGTAGACGTATCGATTCGATAACTTTTTCTGTATCGGTTTTATATGCGGTCTCTATTGATTTCGTATCGGTTCAACTATCTCTCAAACTTTTTCGCTCTAGCTACCTGTGACTATTTTTTACAGTTTTAGAGAATAATTAATACACCGTCGGCCATGTTTTAGGCAATGAACCAGTTACATTTTACTTTATAGAACTGAGTAATATCGATTAGAAAAGGAAATTGAAATTAATAAACTGATTGCTTCGTTGTTATTAAACTTGAAATAAATCGTGTAGAAGTCTCAAGCAGGAGAAAGGCAAGAAGCCGAGGATGTAATCGTTGTTTAGCCAGCACACTGTACGAGATTATCCACTCGTTATCGCGTTATCCACCATACTTTGATATCGTCACGTTTCTATAGCTAGTTCAACAAGTGAGATGAGCCGAAAAGAAAACCAACCTTTACTGGTTATACGTTATATTTTCCCCATAATATGAATGAAGAAAAGATTACGTCGATTAAAATAAAAAATATCTTTTTCAACATTATTTTCATTCTTTTGACATGGTACTAAATTTTATTTAACGCGACTTCGTTATAACATTATTTAACTTCTTCCCTATTATCAAATGTCTAATTAACTCCTTCAGCATCAAATTTTTTAACTTTAAAGGAAAGAGAAATTGTTTTCTGATAATCAGGAACAACAAAATCTCATTTTTTCGGACAGTTTTGTGAAGAAAATATAATACACTAAAATTTGAAGTCAGTTTCCCTACAAGAATGCATTTATTGTTTAGTTAATTAGCAGCTTATTAAAGTACAATATTGCAACGTCGAGTAGAAAAGAATCAGTGATTTTTATTTTAAAAAGAAGTTCTCTCTGATATAATAATAATTGACAACATGGTGTGTGCAGTGAAAATAACTACACTTGATTGCCTTATTGGTTAAACGCAACAATTAGGCAGAGCATCAAAAGAAGAAGTGAAACAATAACAAGCAACGACTCGGTGGAACCATACTAAGGCAAAAGCATGGGTTAAAAACCTCTTGAGACAAAAAGTAATTAAAACAGGATGTCGTGAATAAGCGAAAGAACACACGAATAAGCGAAAGCACACAAGAAAAACTAAGATAAAAGCAGAATTATGGAGGAACGTACAATCGTCGATTGCATATACGTATTTAATTTTTTGTATATTATTTCCATTTAATTCGTTCGCGTATTATTTACATATACCTTCACGCGCTATTGTATCAATTTGCGTAACTCGCCGATTTAAACGATAAAATAACAATTCTGTATGATTGCCCAACTTAAACCTTTGATATTGAAATTTTATACAAAGTATTTCGGAACTATTGATCAATGTGTTGAATTTTGCTTCATTTTTGCAACAATAGAGATTGAAATGGCGCATAAAAATCGCTGATTCCGTGCATCATTTCTATAAAATTTCCGTAAATGTTTGCGGAGGAAAAAGATTGCAATTGAATTTTTAGCGTAACATAAAAATTTTTTATCTCCAACTAGAAGTATTAGGAGTCTCAAATCAAGATTTTGAAACGTACTGACCCTTGAAAACAACAGTAATAATAATAAATTAGTTGGCCGAAAGTGATATTTTATTGCTCAAAGGTTTTGTTTAATTCATTATACAGCGATGAGTAATCTTGTCTCATAGTTTAGCAGATTTAAATCTTCGAATATCGTGAATACAAATTTCACACATTACGATACATATTATAATCTATATGTGTACATACTCATAATACTTCATGAATACTAAAATTATATGAAACAAATCCAACAAATGTATAATAAAATTTATAGCATAAGGACATTAAATCACTTAGGATTTTCTTAGCTATTTATAAGGTCATATAATATATTTTGTAAGAACAAAATTGACTGAAATACTAAATAAATTGCATCTCATACACTTAATCCAGTATATATACAATAACATTTATAATATAAGATATTAGACTACTTAAAGCTTTTTTAGTTATTTACAACATCATAAAGTATATTTTTTAACAACGAAACTGGTGACATTGTATGACTTTATGAAGCTGTTATTCTAGTTCTCTCTCTAAAACACTTAAATTTAAATAAATTATCTCGGACACCTAACCCTACTTATATGTATATCATAAAATATAATTTTTAGCAATAAAATTAATAAGAACACCAATTGACTTTATGGAGTTGCTATTTTGCTCCCTCTTTCTCTCTCTCTCTCTCTTACTATCTTTATCTCTATCTCTGAAACGCTTAAATTTAAATAAATTATCCGGTATATCTGGAAGCAACAACCACACGGCTGAAAGTATCGTTTTGATAGATAGTCATTAATTTGCAAGGAAACCATAGCTCGCGCTTCATCGTAACGATGCATGTTGGATCGTCCAGTAATAACGTGTTTATCAGATGATGATGCGACTGTTAAGCTGAACGCACGCCTCGGGTAATTATGCAGCCTATCAGCGAGGAAGCACGGCTCGGTTAACATCATAGATATCGATGAACCATGCCTCTTCTACCTCGCCCTACTGGCCTCCTACTATACTATACCATAGCCGATCTAGACCACCCAATTATGTGCTCATCTCCGATCCGGGATCCAGGAGACGTACAAATTGATCTGTCTAGGAAGTACTACCAAGTTAGGTTGATAGTTATAGGCATTGAGAATAACTGTCGCCCCACTGGATTCTCTCAGATTGTTGCATTTCATTTTGCTAAAATGTCATAAATAAAAGAAATTAGGTATATCATAAGTAGAACGCAAATTTATATGGAAATTTATATCTTAGCTTAAGTAAGGAAACAGAATTTAAATAAAAATTCACTTTACTCGTCAGAAGAGTAGAGTATTCTGTTTTACGAATTTTATATATTTTTGTATATTAAACACATTCTGTCCATTTATAGTCATATTTATTGAGTTTCTATTTATTAGTATTTTCTGTTCTAGTTGTTGCACGGTGAATAGCGAAACTTGCATTTATATATATGTCGGGCTCGCATTATAATTTGGGTTAGGGGCGTGAAACGAATCTTCATTTTGATTAGACATTATTGTTATGCAATAGAGAAGATATTGGCCAGTGCAAATATGATTATCACAGAATTTGACAAGTAACCGTGGTAATTAGATACTAGAGATGCTAATGATAATGATCCTAGGTTCAATAACGAATCCGCGATCAACGGGATAACAAAATGCGCTTTCTTCCAAAGTCCAAGTTGTACTCAACTTGCTTATCTACGCTACAAGTATTACTGGACTAACTCTTTGTTACAACGTAGAATATCCACCGAGCGTAAAGACGCTATGTAACTCGCTAATGAGACCTCACGAGAGAATGAATTTCCGTCACGATGATGCTGCAGAGGAAAACTATGATGGGGTGTGTCTAAGGACGCGAGATCATCGGATTCGTCGAGGAAAGCCTTCGTTCGGAAAGTGATGGAAATGGACGTTCCTGTTAATTGGTTAATTTCTATGTTGGTGGTTGAAGAAGGATGCTAACCACCCTTGAGAGAAAGTTGCTAGCGGGAAGCGTCGTTCGTGAGAAAAGCAGATTTCCCGTATCTTTCCGTAGTAGGTGGTAGATTTAGGGACTGTTAGGATAAATACTGTTTGTCCGTTTGAAGGATCTTAGTTAACTAAATCCTAAGATTTATAGAAGATCATCAGGCTAGCTGAACATGTACTGTGGAGATGCATCGACATCTGGTACTTATCTTGAATCTGTGTGTGGCGAGTCACGGGACAGAAACCGTTGGAATGTTTAATGTCACGTGTCGACAACTACAACTATTTCTTTTAAGGAGAGCTACAGAATTATTCCATACCTCTGTTAGATAAAAACGTTCATCTCGTGACCGCGGCTACGTTCAGCAACTAGTTGTCGCCTCGAGCCCAAGCTCATTATCACAAGTCTCGGACAATTATAATCGAGTTAAATTATACAGGATAAAGTATTGGAGATTCCGAAGAATTCCGAAAGGAAGGCCCCGGTGTCCCTTTCATCTCCGACATATATATATCTCTTTTATTCTATATATTTTTTTGTTTTTCTTTCTGTTGTTCATTCACAAAATAATGAATAACGTTTTTGAATGTGACGATAACATTAAGGATAAACATTGAAAAACAAATTGAAATGGGAAACGATAAACAAATAATTATCGAAAAACCAAATGATTTGCATATCAGATACTCTAGTAATGAGATTACTCTTAAGTGCTTGATGGAAATTTCAAATGTGACATTATCAGTCGAAGGGGATCATCAATATTTTGCATATCAAAGGATCGTTTGTCTCGTAAAAGCACACGTCCGTCTATAACAACACTACCGTACTTACAAAACCTATTAGATCTGTTTTTATAATCATGCTCGACACAATGTTTCCATTACCAAAAGAATTTCTCTATTATTACATTTGTATTTTTAACGAATTATATATTTCATCAGCTGTGTATTTTAATTTCTAAAATGATTTCAATCTCTTTCTTAGCTAAATTACTTATAATTTGAAAATTATACAACTCGAAGATTATTATAATCTTTCCAAACAATAAAATAATTGGGCAAGATTTGACAACTCCTCTTGCGGATTGAACTTTTAAAACTCAATCTGAATTAAATGTAATTGAAGACTACAGACGAAAAACATGATAAACAATTTTGAGATTCAATAATCAATCTTATTATTACCAAAACTGTCTTTTTACTTGAGTGTGGCATTAAGTGTATATGTTTGTACTCTAGTAAACATTTCAAAAGTGACTCTTTAATCTAAAAAATTTCAAAAATTGATTACCTATTTTCCAGAAACTTATGTTTGCGAATCTAATAAATTATTCGAAATCAAAACATTAGCAAAAATGAACTTAACATGTTCTTTTCGTGTACTCTCCAATTATATTAACAATAAACGATTAAACTCACTGCAGCTTCGTTACCTTTAATTTTATTCAATTTGTTTCTATCAACAAAGATACATGTCCAATTCTTTCTTGACAGTTGTAGATACATATGAATGTATTTACATACATATATCGAAATCCAAGATTTTGTCAAAAACTAAATCTCAGATGCAAACATTATTTTATACATTATTATTCATTTATATACTATTATTTAATATTATTTTATACATTTTTACATAAGAAGTCACCTTCTCCATACTTATATAATAGTTCCAATCACATGTTGTATATCCATTATACACAAAATTAAGCTCAGAACATGACCAGCTAATTACATGCAACTTGCTCGAGCTTTCCAGATAAAAAGGCAGTTGGTGCGTGCAAATCGACGAGGATGCGTTGTTTTAGCACACAGGCAACAAAAGATTTCTATTATAGTCTCCTTTACTAACGCAAATTCTCATTCTTCCTCTCTTCCTCTCTTCATCTCTTCTGCAAGACCACGATTGATTCTCTCTCTCTCTCTCTCTCTCTCTCTGTTCATCAAACGTATTCGATATAATTCTCTCGGTTTATGTTATGCTCGTCTCTTTGTCTTTCGTCTTGTCTTCTCTAGCAAAGTACAGCGTCGCCTTTTGCGAACTACAGTCGAGGGCAGAAATAAGTGGATAGATACCTAGTGGAAATAGGTATTAATGAAGCCTAATCGAATTAGTATTAGCATTACATACTTAAGTTGTATTTATTATATACCTTTATAGTACATAAGCTATTCAGTAAATAATCGAAATTACATTTTTGTAAAGTCGTGCAACGTGTACGAACAAGTCATATTCAGGGACGGATTAAATTTTTTGAAACTCCAGACTAACGAGCCTTAACGAGGAGAGGGTTCAATGAAATAAATGTACATAGATGATCGTAATAATTTCTTAAAAGAAATTTAACAATTTATTGAAATAAATATCACAATTTATTTGGTAATAAATTTCATTTTGTATTCAACTGATTTTTTTTATTTTAACCCCTTTATATAAACTGTTTAGTAGACATTTTTAATATGCAGTTTTTCTTTTTTATTTTTATGGGAGTACTCGCACGCTATACTCATAAAATAAGATGTATTCTTCCAAAATAGCGAGGCCCGATACTATAGCCACTGCCTAGCCCATCTTTTAATCCGTGTCTAAAATTTAATAAACTTTATTGGTACCTATTTCCATTACTCGTCCACTTATTTTTGTCCCCGACTGTATGAGTCCGAACTACTCCATCGTTACCGGTATAGTTTAGTTAAACGCGCCCATTCTCCCACTTCTCCGTATCGTGCCACCTCCTGCCTATCGGACCTAAGTCCACAGCATGCAAATTCGGGACGAATTTGCTCGATCTAGCCAATCTTCGTTGTTCAACAAACTACGCCAGCGGCAAAAGACACAGAACACTGTGGTAGACTAGCGCGATCGCGTCAGGATCGACTTAGAATTTCGGGGGTGCATCGGTGAATCAGGCGAATTCGATTAAATCGGATTCGTGTAAACAAGCAGGCTGCACCAACAGTAGGAGAAAGTTCGATGCTCGTGAGCGTGCTCCGTTGAGAAAGAGCGAGCGAATGTATCCTAAGATAGAAGTTTCGGGTCAGAGATATGCCTGACTTCGATAAATTTGTGGCTCAACTTCCCCTTCGAGGTACATCTAATTAAGATTTTGGCTTAACGCATAGCCTCGGTGTACATGTGTTTGCCTAGCTAGAAAATTAATTAGAAACTTTCTTAAAGATCTAACATGAATTTTCGGGGACGAAGTTGTAGATGAGTGATTATTATTTGTTAATTAACATTATATATACGACTAATTTGCTAATATTATTATAATATCTCATTTATTTGTCGATATCGTTAATATACCATGACTCGAAATATTGCACAAATAATAGATGAATGAGGTGATTCCTTATATAAAAATATACTCATAATATAGAGTAAGATTCGTTCATTTTTTTAGAAACCGATTTTGAAGATGCATTACATATGAAATGCAATTTTATAAATAAGATATTCGTGATAAAATATTCATTATGTTTCCTCGAATCCAATTGTTCATAAAAGTTGTCTAGATATAGCTAAAAGGAATAAGAATTATATTGTTGCTCAACGAAATGTATTTTAGCCATAAACGGATAGATGTACGCGAAGAGTGTTTAAAATTTATTTTCCCGAAAGCTAAACCTGGAATATAAAAGTTTTATTCTGCTCCTTTGATCCATTTCTTCGCGAGGAATTTCCTTTAGTTCGCTTGTGTAATACTTTTGATTAAATTGTAAAAAGAATATCTTTTTGCTAAATAGTTTACATAATTAATTGACCTATTTCAAATTTTCAAGTTCAGAACGATATCATGCAAAATTTATTTCTAGAAATTCAACAATATAGATAATTAATTTCAATAAATAATTTTAGAAGGGAACAGATCAGAAGGTTTTATGAACCATGTAAAGATCTTGAGCGAAAGATTGTCAGTCCGTCTGATTAAGTCGAGTGACATTTTTAATTAAATGACGTTTTTGCACAGTGAACAAGATTCGTAGAAAGTTACTAATGAAATCGCCGAAAGAGCACGATAAGAAAAATAAGTTATCTCACTATTCATTAAAGTTATAAATTTCTAGTAGGAAATCTTTTATAGTAAGTTAATTATAATGCTATTTAAACTAAAAAAAGTTTCTTTAAAATATGATATGAGAAATATAAAAATAGTTCATGAAATGTAACTGTAATATGTTACCTTCTGTAATTACGTACTCTTCTGTAATTACACCTCTGTATAAGGAATTTCTCATTACATATGGAAAAGTTACAATAAGCTTTAAATTAATTCCTGTTATCTAACGTATCTTGTTAGGCAGAAGGGGTTTCTTTTAATACTCTTTGTAATTTTTAAATTTGCTGAACTATGTAAAGAACTTTTACTGCATTTATAAGAAATTTCCTTTCTTTCAAAGAGAAATTCCAATTTTAAATCTATATTACGTGGTTGATAAGATTTTAAATAGTACGATCAAGTATTGAGGAGCCAATAAACGTCATAGACTATTATCTTTCTTTAAAGCAGCATTCTGAAATAACTCAAAAAAGGTAGTCCATCGTATCATGTGATGTCGTATTATAAAGTAATCGTTCCTTATGAAGCTTATCAATTAACCGCTGCTAATACAGGAAATAATGTTCACAATTGATAGTAATTTAAATAGCAGCCATAATGTCTACATAACATAAATGTGCTGCTATAATCATAATAATATAGGATTATTATACTAAGTATATTTTATGTATATTTATCGTGCATCTGATATACAATATTTCTATGCACATGTCCATATATCTATTGCATTTTCAAATCCAACACATTTTATTCGTATAATTCTTCACATCTTAAATGCACAAACATGCACAGCCCTGTATATGATAATCGTAGCTACTGTATCATAATGAATCCAATCAAACGTAAGATCAAGTTTGAATAAATACAATTACACCAAAGCTATGTTAAGGAGATTCTTAATAAACGAGGCGGATTCATGGAAAGGTTAAGAAAGCTCAGCTTACTTTAGCTAGCGGCATCCAAGGAAGATTCTCAAATATACATAGGTAGACTTCATATCGAATTTCCCTAGCGGACAGCAGAAGCAGTACCAACGATGGGGGTTTGCGTCAAGCGAATAAGAAGCTCCTTTGCAGACGTGTCTTCCAGGTACGCCAACGTTTGTTCGGTTCAAACGTGTATTCTGTAAAACTAAGGTTGGCAAAAGGCTGGCAGAGAGGCGGGAATGATCCGTGCTACGCGATATAGGTCTCTGGCGTGCCTTCGAATTCTCACGGATATAAAAATCTCCTGAAATTCAAATTGCACTGGCATCGTCGCCCGCGACTCCCTTGTGAATGATGTTTTCGCTGGCGAAGCCAACACTAGAGAGATACTTTCCAGTAAATGTGATTCAATAATTTAAGCATGTTGCCGCCAACGGTTTCCATCTGCTTGTTCTATCTTACATAAACAAAATATTTGCACATGGATAGGCAAGGAAAGAATAACGGTCAAATAAATATGAAACATGCAAACAGTGTTATAAATTTGTAGAATTAAAATAAAGTAATGTATGAATTTTTCGAAGTAGAATAATCGACTTTATATTGTTTAAATTTTATAATGTTTCACTTTATATAAATCGGTAATGTCTAAGTGATGTCGAGATAGAATATGCAAGCGTTCTAAATTTTTTAAATTCCACTAAAATAATGTATAAGATTGTTAAAAGTTACAACGACAATCAGTTTTCTAGTGTTTAATTTATTTCATATAAGTAATAATGTGTTTATCATCAGTTTATATATTATGTTATTGTTTATATATTATATTATTATATTATTATATTTCATACTATACATATTTATACTTTATGTTATTATTATATTATTATCATATTATGTTGTAGAGACGTTAGTACCTAAAGCTTGATATCGACAGTTACTAATTAGTTTGTTTGTTGTCTACAGGCAATTAAATTTGGTTTGTATTAATGTGGTCATCAAATGGATTGGTTTATCGATACGATTATAAGAAGACACAAATTGGAAATACAGATATATTCTCAGTATAAACATTCCTTGCGTGCAAATCTCTTATCACCGTCGACCTAAATCAGGATGATCAAAAAGTAAAAGAATAAAAAGACGCAAGACTGAATAATTCCTTTAAGATAAAACGTTTCCCTTTATTTCCATATATTCCTACAATATCCAAAGAAGATACGATCCTCACATATGTAAATATAAAATTCTCCAGTTTTCTGTTATTTTTGCAAGACTGATAGACTTAGATCCTACAGATAAAATCGTAAACCGGAGTAAATTTAATTTCTCAGAAACGAGACGATGCACTAAGTGACGAAGTTGAGGGAAGAAACAGGGATAAGCTCGAAATGGTTCGTGGTCGTGGATAATGCCAGTGCAGTCCTCATATATCCTTTGGCTTGTACAGACGATTTGCCATCGACTTACCGGTCTTTCCCTTCGTTCCTCGACTCCTCGTCGCTATTTCTTTCTTCACTATCTTCTATCTCTATCCAACATCCGACTCCCTATGGGAAGTTCGCGAATCTTCCCGTTTGCAAATCCCTTTCCGTGCCTTGACGGAGCAAGAAATGCAACTCTCCTTAGGGAATTAATTGCGCCGTAAAACGTAGATTCAAATCCGTGCTCGAAAGGAGAAGGAAAGAGCGGAAAGAAAAAAGGAAAAGGGAGAGAAGAGACTAGCGCAACCGAATGAAATAGAAAGAAAGAAGAGAAAGAAATAAGGAGAGAGGAAGAGACGGTTCCTTTTCTTCAGTCGTCCGAAAGGTTCTCCCAAGATGGTTCTCATCTCAGCTGCAATCAGTGTCGTAAATTGCTTGCAATCGCCCTTGCAATTAATTCCGGCTCATCCTCGGGGGATTTATTATTCTCAATAATACCGTAATATTCTTGGGTGGAACGACAGCTCGCCGTCTTCGCGGCTCAGTTTCCTCACTGGGCCAACGAGATATCTCTACCCCTTTTTATCATTGACGCAGAAAAATGCAGCCCGATATATTTGAAAAATTTATAGAAATATTAATTTCGTAATGGATATCTTTCGCACCGCACTTCTCCTAGCCTCATATTTCGTCGATGCAGCCGTAAAAAGTATGGCTAATATGAAATTCTTTGGAACAAAGGTGGGATTATCTGCAGCAGGATGAACTTTTCACTCATGTGAGTGCATTTTGAAATTTTTACAATATATATCTTTTATTATATATTTCAACTTCCTATAGGATGATACAAAAAAAACCGAAGAGAGAAATCTAAGATCTCGTACGATCTATGAAGAAATCAAAAATGTAACAACGTCATAAATTCAATTATTTCAATAAGAAACGAAAACTTTTATTTTCATATTTAGCATCCTACAACTTTCGTTCGAAACATTTTTCTATTTAAATTCCCATTTCAACAATACTTTATTACACATAAAGAAATATTTCAAAAATAATAAAAACATCCTACCCAGAAAATGTACGTAGTCAGAGAAATTGCAGCGCAAGTGACAATAGGATGACATCAAACATAAAAAGGAGATAAAAGTATAAAGAATGCATCGTTTCACGCATATAATATGTATCTTAATTTATTAAGTTAATATCATAATCGAAGATACGAGGAGCATCGACATCAAAATGTTCTCGTAAAAAATGAACTTACACTCTTAAATACACTCTGCAAACTTTTAATTTGTTTCTATACAAACACCAAATTCATTTCACATCGTACGAATGTTGATTTACCTGCAATAAGTTTACATCAAATTTAAAAACGAATGTTTTAAATAAATACTATAATTTAATACAATTTAATATATTCATGTTAAATTTCATTTATTCTGTTCTATTGAATATAGTTATATCTTTAATTAGTACATATCAATACAAGTTATAGTAATTTATTTCAAAAAAAGAAAAAAAAGTTACTAACGTATCAGCCTATTTCAAAAACTATTAAAAAATACAAAAGTTGGGTAAATAAGCGGCTAAAATATAATGCAGAAAAATTTGAATGAAAAGTAACTTAATGATAAGCTTGTATCCCGTACACCGTTCCATCCATTTGCACGTTGGACGAGTTTCCCTTCGCACCAGTTAATTGGTAACAAACAGTCCCAGACTGTTCGCACGTAACTTTGTTTCGCTCAATTTACAGTCGCAATCCAACTACCAGCGAGGGACTGACGCCCGAGTAATTTTCGACTACGGCGCGAGGGAGTATCAAGATCCACGCAAACGATCCTCTTTCACTTTTCGTTCACCGTTACCCAACAATTTCTGACTTTTATACAAGTGACAAGAGAATGGTACAAATGGATTTGGCGTAAAAACCGGAAGGTGCGAACGAACAAAGAGGAAAGAGAAACGAAGACAAGAGAAAAGGAAATTGGCGAACATTCCTTTGCCTTTGCGGAAGGAAAGGAAAGAAGAGAAAGTCGAATCACAAAGTGGCCACCGAGAAGCATGAGGACTCATTCAAACTTTCGCATCAGAGAATTCTTTCGAGGTACTCCGGAATATCAGTGATAAAGTTATAAAGTTTTCGGAAGGACTCGCCGTCAGCGTCCGCTAAATAACCGCTTACTTCTATGCAACGTCTAACGACCTAACTAAATTCTCTGTTACTTACAGACGAAGGGCGTGACTACTCGAACGATTAATTTCTTCGCGCGGTTAAATAGCGCACTAACCAGAATTGCGTTGATGAAAGTAGATTATGGAGCGCGTTTGTAGTAGATCGATGAATATGAAACACTCTGTTTTTCTAAATAAAACATTAATTACATGTATATTAATGTACAGTCAGGGATAAAACTTTCTTCGCTTGATATTACTTTACACACGTTTGTGTGTATACCCTTTAACAAATGAAATTTAATCAAGTATTTATCGTATATTGATTAACATCGATACAGAGATATATAAACTAGTTTCCAATGAATTACATGCTCCTCTAGTATCTTCAATGAAATTTTCTCTCCTCTTTGTAAATTCATAAACGCGAATATAACATTGTACGATTTGGTCCAGCAATGTTCCGTCGATTGAATAAAGGATAAAATAAATCATTAAACCGAATGAATACACTTGAAACTCGTTACAGTGTGGACGAATTTTCTGATGGACATATCGAACAATTCATTACCTGAAAAGTAGAAAATTTCGTTAATCGCATAACGCAGCCATCTGCAAAATTTCAATTACAAATATTTTAAAATTATAATTGAATATTCTTTTATATATATTCCGTTATTGATTATTCAAAATTTTATAGATTCATTGTTTCAAATAATTAATTTAATTTGCTCATATAATTAATAAGCTTAACGAATAATGGATTCACAATTCTATTTTACATTTGTTATTAAATTTCATATGTATAAAATATCGTTTAGCATTTAATAAAAAATTAATAGCGAATAGGTACATATTTTTCGCTAGAGATTTCTTTTCAGCTTTTTCATCTGTTTGCCTATTTTATAATACATACAATAAGATAAATTTTATGACAATGCCTAATAAATACACTTTCTAATGGATTATGCCAAGCAGAGATCTTTAATTTGTCGCCTTTTAGTTGCGTGGAATGTGTTTGGCAACACAAATGAACGTTTACGAGGAGAAACATCGATTGAGTTCCACTCGCAAAGTCGGCAGACGCGTGAATCTCAATTTGCTTGTTCGTCCCTACGGACATGGTGCCTCTCTGTACATATGCGTCGGCATTTACATAAGGCACCGAGTACGCTATATACCTATACGAATATATGTATGTGTATGATACTTACTTGATTCGTTTTCATAACGGAGTAAATGGCACAAATGGAAACGTATCAAATTGGAAAAATAAATTTCCCCCTAACTGTATACATAAATTCTTATTATACGATGTATACGACGTAAACATTTAAGAAAATGTAACATATAATACATGTAATACATGTAATAACTAATTACAGAGATAAATAAGAACATCTACATTTATTGATAAACCTAAATGCTAAAAATAAAGTTTTAGTATAGGCGATTTTCTTAATTAACGTGAAAGTAGTAAATGAGGCTTATATTTTTAAGAGTTCTTTAAATATATAGGTAGTGATTAAGTAAATTAATAACATAAATAGTTAGGAAATAGCTTATTTTCGAACATTGCATTTTATTATAATTTCCTTTCGACATGTTGCACTATGGCGTTTATGAAAAATATTTAGTCATGTATTCTCGGAATCTTACAATCTTATACTGCATCGTCATTAAAAAACACTTTCGCGGTAATGGTTACTTATTACCGAGTGAATAACGAAATAATCAATCAGAGAGCGCCCAGGTAGCATATACATAATAAAATAAAAAACACATAACTATAAGTGTTTCGTACACGCAACAATAAACAACCCTTATAAAATTCTACTTTTTAAATGTAATCTACTAGTACCTCGTTGTGTTTTGCACTCAAAGATATACATCAGAATTGTTTGATAGATCTTTTCTTTGTTATAAAAAATAACGCCCCTTACAAAATTATGAGATTTATAGAAAGATAAATTTCACAAATAGAAAATTGTTACCCGAATAATCATGAAAACAGAAGATTCAAAATTTTTGTTACACGAAAATATTTACACAGAAATACGTATTTTTACTTAGAAACGATCATTTCGCTAATAATAATTGGCGATATCTTCTTTGTATGAACAATTTTTCGCGTTCGAAAAACACACGGGTAATGCTCCAGTTTCTTTCGAACGCGTAATTTCCGCGATCAATAACGTTCAGAATTTTTCAGTCAGTTCTATACCTTCATTTTTGTTCGGTTTGAGAAGAGTCATTAAAATGGTACGAGCGAGGGTGGAATGTTGGTATTCGTTCGCAAGCTGTGGATTGGGTCACGTCACGAAAGGTCTGTCGTCACGGCATGGCTAATTAATCAAGCTTTTATAGCCGTCGTCAAGTTGAACCAACATTTCTAGTTTCTCTTGTCTATCTTTGTACATTGTTCGTCGACACACAATTACTTAATTATTCATATCACTATTAACGCGATTAAATATTTAAACACCACCGCGTTTTTCCGCTTTAACTTACTTTTAATGGTGCGAATTTACAATTTAACAAAATTTTTTAACATTTGTTTAAGAACATTCTGCCTGTAAATTATTGCTAGGTGTCGTAATTCTAAAGTTGAATTCTCGTTAAAGTAGTCATTTTGAATTGTTTTATAATTTCTTATATATAATAAAATATAATTTCTTTCATCTCGCAGTATAAAGCATAGAATTGACGTCTATGGAACGATTAATGTTTCTCCGAATATAAATTTTAAAACGTTCAACCTGCGATAACTAAGAAATGCTATAAATATTGTATCACGCAACTATTATCTGTTAACACGCGTGCGTATTTTCTTTTATTCTGGTACAAGTAGTTTTCGAGAGAACGAGGCAGTAAATCATAAAATGGCGAAGCTGATGAAACGCATTTCGAAATGTGACCTTAGGGAATAAGCGAGACGCCGTATACCATGAGATCAATACTTCCAATATATTACAACAGTGAATTGTGGAGCACTTATATATAAACTTTTATTTATTTTTCAATGGAGTTCCTTGATGACTTTCTACAACTTCCAATATATCCAAACCCATTATTGCGAGAGGAGATAAATTACTTGACGTACATTGTAAATTTCATAATTCAAAAGTTATATTTTGATTCATTATATATAGAAATATATTTCTTAGGGATTTATACGTACGAATATTTATATTTCAATATTAATTTTGATATAACACATATGATAAGAATAAAAGATTCTCCGCTATAGAAAAGTATAAAGTGTTTTATGTTCGATATGAAACAGGCAAACAGAGCAATTGTTAAGCCGAAGATTCAGAGCAGGCATACAGTGCAACGCGATGTACAAAAGTTTTAACTCATTGTATTATAAAATGATTTCACACTTTATCCATAGAAAACTCAAAGAACATGAAAAATATAAATTCCGTTATTTTTTAAATGAAATTGAGCTACGATACAAAATTTCTTCTAGGCTCAACTCTTTGATCATTCCAATTAATTCAATCCTCAAAACTATAGATTTATGATATATACATATGCACAAGCTCATGAAAGTATTCGAACACTTCAAATATATTATATGTGATATATATATTTTTTGAAATTTCATTAACGCTGTTACAAGTTTCGACTTTCATGATTGTATTGACAAAGTTTGGAACCAATGTAAAAATATATAAAATTGCAAGATATATTTAATACAAGTATATATGTTGCAGAAATCATAAAAGTATTTAAACAATCAATTATCCATTATACTAATAAACCTCAATATTCAATATTCATATTTAACACTTATAATATACTTAAGATGGCAGTGATTTACAGTGTATACTAATTTTTTACTAAATATATGTTCCCAATAAATATCTTATAATTTCCATATACATTTTCCAATTGCTTCGAAATTACTTTCAAATTGTACCAATAAAATAACATGTGTGTGGAAATAATCAAATTATAAAATATTTTATATAACGCATATCATACAGACAAGTGCCCTAATATTTCCGCAAACCATCATAATTTGACACGTACCAAAAAGAAATAAGAAAACCTACATTCGAATACTCTCGAATACAACGAAAATCTAACATTTCACACTGTATAATGTAAAGTGGTATCATACAGTGTATTTGATCTCGATCCGCCTTAGATCAGTAATACACGAAACAGTTTCGGTTGAGTCAATATATCATTCTCCATCTATAATATAAAGTCGCAGGAAAAAACGAGCGATTTTCGCGCTACGCGTACATCTATTCGAGCGGCGCACCGAAAGCTTTTTTATCGTTTCAAGCATTTCTTCATTCTACTATCCCTAGTGGAAGTGTGTGCTCGACAGGCAATTCGTGAATGGTTTCAAAATGGTTCCTTTTGATTGCAATATGTGGAGATATATGCCTCTAATCGTTTTTATTTGACAGTTTTTAAAAGTTCCATACTAATCATGCACTCGATTAATAAAATTCAAATATTTGTAAAAATTTATTCGTATTTCAACTGTTTAATCCTGCTGTGGTCGTCGAATTGTAGCATGTATAGTTACATATATATATAGTAACATATATATGTTATATCTATAGGACTCAATCTCAGCTTTATTTTAATAGAACAAGAGGCTTACGACGACTTAAGAAACTATTTAGCTTAAAATTTAACAGCGAACTGAATAGCGAGAAATCACATATATCAATAATGACTCTTTCCTCAAGCGATATGTTCCTCAAGCTTAAGTTTTCTAACGATAGAGAAACATTGTTCGGTCAAAGCTGACGTGTAGGACATGATAGAATTAAAATACGCGTGAAAATATACTCGAACTTAACACTAGATTTACGGACGTTTCTTATATACCTATCTATACGAGCACCCGTCAAATTGACGGATAAACGGAAATACGCATTTTCTATAAAAAATCGATTTCTTCAAATTAAGTCTGAATTGAACAATATTGGACTTGACGTTTAAATAAATTATTCATAAGTAAAAAGTCTTTTTTTTAATTATCACGGAAATGATAATAATAATATTAACGGTATAGGGTAATTATATTTTTTAATTATATTAATAATTATATTATTAATTATATTATTGAAATCTTTATCTTTTTTTGCAATATATACAACAATTATTGCTTCTATTTTTTTTTGCAGTAGCCCACTTGGCAACTTTTTCGCACTTCTGACAATGAAGGTGACAGAAATGAAGCATCTGATCTTTGGCAAATGTTCTCCTTGTGTTCTCTAGCTAATTCCTCGGCTAAACAAAATATGAACTCCTTTCTGAATATTTTCGATCCGGTGCACTCTTTACATAATATCCACGCGTTTATCGCTGCCAAATCTAAAATATTGAAAAAAACTTGAGGGAGCCATCGGAAACTCTCTGCTTTCACACTATATTTGCGTGCCATCTGGTCAACGACGTCCACACCAAACTTTGTTTTATTATAAAAAGCAGTGCCTTCTGGAACATGTTTATAATTGTCTTCTACTTGTACACTTGTATGTTTAGTGCTTAGAAGAAGGATTTTTACATTAGATTTACTTTTATACACAGTAAGCGTGCAGTTTTCTAATTTATATACATGTAAGGAAAACAAAGTTGTCTTGTCCTTTTTTTCCTTGAGCATCGAGTTTCATCTTTCCCCATATAAGGAAAACCATTCAAAATATATTTTGTTTGGACGTCAACTGCTAACCAAAGCTTAATGCCAAATTTATGAGGCTTATTTGGCATATATTGCGTAAACCTGCATCGGGCTTTCGTTGGAAATAATTATTCATCTATTGAGCTATTTTCATATGGCTTGTAACAAGCCTGGCTATTACTTATAAATCTGTTCCATATTTCGGATATCAGCGCAAATTTATCTGCTTGTAATCTTTCGGAAGCTTTCAATGATCTCGCTTCATATGCGCCCCGGGCATATAGAATTCCTAGAAAACTACGTAACTCAATAAATGTGATTGACCAGTCTTTTTCCAAAACTCGATGCGGCTCGGTTTCAGCGCAATCTTTTATGTGTTCCATTATGTGTCTGTCAATTATCAATTCGAAAGCACTAGTTACACAACCCGACATAATATTTCTTTTAGCATAGCCAGTAGGCCCTACGATATCCTTGAATATCATACGAACGGGCGTCCTACCCCTAGATCCGCCTACTTTCAGTTTTATCCACTGTGTCCCGTCAATTGCAATTTCAATTTCACTCATCACATTTTGGGATGTGCATGGAATGCGTGTCCTTTCATTCTCAAAGTCAGAACTAAAAAGAGTACACATTCTTTTCTTGTTACGACACATTTTCAAGAAGTTTTCCTCTTCTATCCGAAGATCCTTCTATCTCTCCACTTTCAATGTATTCAGAACTTTCACTGTCAGCTTCACTTTAGCCTAATTCATACTGACCTTCTTCGGAGGTATCCTCAAAACAATTTTCATTGATGTTGACAATTGTTCAATATCTCATTATATCTCCTACATTAACTCATTATTGCTAGAAAAGGGGGATTGGTCAAAATAAGAAAATATTGTGTCCAAATTCAATTACCCTATTGTAAATACTTACGATAAGCGGAGACAATGATAGGAAATGTCTATAATAACTGAAACTTTTGCACACTGTCTTTGAAAAATAGATTGTTTATGAAATCAGTTAGCCCGATAATTTGACGGGTTTCGTAGAGATAGGTATACTACATACAGATTTCACAAATTAAAAAGCCTAGGAAAAAATAATTGCGTGTATAAATTCTTTGGATGAAATGATTAATTTACGATGCAAAATGGTTAAAATTAATGCTATGGTTTTTGGGGTATTTCATTGAAGTTTGAAATCCGTCAAATTGACGGATCCCGTAAACCTAGTGTTGAAAGCTGAGATTACAGATTTAAGAAAGAAGAACGGCTTACAGTACTGCATGTCATAAAGAATGGCATAGCCCTGCGCAGTTGTTTTAACGTTTATATCGATTTCTTGAGAACGAACGCATTAACGGCAAACCGCGAACGCCTAGTCTCTAAGGAGGAATGTGGCTACTATGCTCTGGTAACGCAAACCCCTCGATTGTATTCCTCTCTGTCTGATACCAAGTCCGTTTACCAGTTGTGTGCGTCCATCCCTCTCACGTATCTTTCTGTTCACTTTGGTCTCTTGCACTTCATCGAGGTTCCGCGGCTCCTAAATTTCCTACCCTTTAGTAATAATATATTTGTCCCATGGGTGTCGCTGAGCAAGCCCTCGCCCTCCTAAGACCTTGAACGCAACCATTATCTTATATATAACCAAGCTTCCTTCCTGCCCATTTTAGGACCATTCAACCCACGTTATATCTCAAGCTACGCTTATTCTTTCAAGATTCCACATCCGGAAATAAACTTTACCCCCGGTGCATGCACACATTAATTATGACTCTATTCTTTAAGATTAGATAAAAGAAATAAAGCAGCAGAATATTTCACTAAAGTCCATAGGGAAAAACATGAAAGCGATTTTAAAGTTCGATAATCAATTCCACTGTTACTAAAATTGTATTTTTAATTGGTTGTGCCATTGCATACGACAAGATTAATAAATCTTTAGATTAATAAATCTCATTGTGTTATTAGACGGAAGGGTTCTAATACGATACGATTAAGAAAACTTGCTGGATTTGAAGATGCAAGTTTTTTGAGATTATTCGATAAATTGAGGAAATTTTATGGAAAACAAATATATAATTATTAAGACGAGAATATTTTAATATGATTCTTTAAATTTTCAAGGGATTGGGAAAGTATATGTTTACCTCGAAAACGTAATAATGAGACAATTTTGGTAAGATTTTAGTTACTAACCGATAACCTATTGGATTTTAAAACTTCTTCCATATAAAAAAAGTGTTCTCGCGCGCTCTTCGTACGTTATACAGACTGTACCGTACAATGATTAAACCGAGGATGTTTATGCATTTATGGAAAGTTCAAAGGTGTAAGAATGTACACAATTTACAAAATTCACGAAAATATATAAAATATCTAAAGTACGATAGTTGATATGATATTTAATAAATATTACAAATTTCTGCACAGGTTTCATTTCTTTTGTCGTGTTCGTAAAAGTATGAAGTTGCATAATCATTCGTCATACTCTAATGATAATGTAATAAATATCATCATTCGAAATAAAAATGTGTATGAATATTTGAAAAAGATTTAATTTTTTTAGAATGAAATTAAAATATTAACGTGCTGTCGTGATATAATTTTCAGTTCAATTATATTATCATGTCATAATATAATTTTCAGGTATCTTCGTTCATACCCCCTTGACGTTTAAAAAGACATGAAATCTGAAATAAATCGACAACTTCATGCTTTTCAAATGTACATAGAGAAAGCAGCGCAATTTAGACAAATATGTAGAGTAATGTAGTTGTTTCCAAACACGAAACTATCAGATCGTTAGTGAATACTGCGAATTCTGTAAATTGCTCTCTCAAATTATGTAGATTTCGTGTACTTTCATGCTCTCCAAAATTTACAGTATTTACTTACACTTTCGGCCCTTTAACATCTATTTTTATATACATATATACCGAACCAGATTTTATTTTAAATCTGTTCTCGTACAATTAACATTTGAGAAAAATTATATTGTACAACAAACGTCTTTTTCAATTCCAAATTTTTTTCATTTGTATTACAGTAAACAATTTCATCGAAAAATATATTCATTTACAAGATTTATAACTCATGGTTACGTAGACAAATATAGAGATCTAAAAATTGTTGCCCCGATTCATTCCAAAATGATTTCACTGACCAGGGACCCTATTAGAAATTTCCCACTATAGCAATTATTTCCTAATTATAGAAATTATAGCAATTATTTCCTACTATAGTGATTGCTATGATTGATCGATTACACCCTATATCTTGTAGACAATCATAAACAATCTGGTAAACATCATATCGTGACGCTACATCACATATTTGTCCGGTGAAAGCATTATATAATCGGTTACAAGTTATATGCTTGTACAGCTACTTGAATTGATAGTCTCTCACACTATCCTACTAACATGACTTTAAGCTGGTAACTCATCTAGTCGATCCTTTTACAGATATTACCACTTTTTCTCCGCAATCAATTCTCTTTAACTTCATATTGCGTAATATTGAGTTATAAAGTCCTTCGAGTTATCATCAGTAGGTATTGTAGAACTAGTGAAACCTATTGGATTTTCTATTAAATATTTTGCACTTAAATCTGCATTAACAACTCCTTTGGTAATTACTTTTCCGCCTTATAAAAATTAAAACACAGATTCCGCTCCAACATTTTCGTATATTATTAAGAAAGACTATTAAATCTAGATATAACAACGATCAATTTATACCAAAATACACTGTCGGATCGATCAATTAGGCTTTACACTGTGGTAAAATGTAATTTGCAATTTGAGTACTTCCTCAAGAACTGCCCTGAGGTTAATAGCAAATCTGATACTCAACATTTGATACTCAAAATAACTATCGAATGTTCTGTGAAATATTAGTCTTATAGTTATTTCCACTAATAATAGTAGTAGTAGTTGCGATATTTATCTTACATCCCCATCTTTGTCGAACTGTTATTCCAAATGTCTTCAATTCTGACTATAAAAAGCTATAAATGTTATTACAATTGATTTTGTACTTTTAACCGTGTATAAATGTTCGTTGAAAAGTAAATATCTTGAATATGATATATTTCTAATTTAAGCAAAAAGAAACGTTAAAAAGGTCGTGTTGAAAATTACCACACTGTGTAGGCGTCGTTGAGCTAGTCGAGTTCATTCCTGGGGCTTTGTTAAACGGGATTGGTACCGAACCCATGGGACATGCTGGCCTCGAAGATCTCTATTATGTCAAAGCGGGACGAAATGAGCTTCTTGGGACTTTCCTTCGATTCATTCCAGTTCGAAAAACCAGCCGCTCAATAGAAATCATTTCGCTTTGGCCGTACCAACAACTTTATAACTGGGATTTCCTCTCTTACGGCTTAATTCAAGTTTCGAAAATTTCCATATGATAGGAAAATTTTTTCCATACGGTTATTTTAGCGAACAAATTAACACAAAATTATAGACTCCATGGAAAGGAAAGTTTACGTTGATATTCTCTATAATATGTTATATAGCGCAGATATTCTGATGTATGAACACCATTTTGAACCTATTGAAATATAAAAGTGTGTGAAAGCCAAAAAGAAGAAATATGCTTTCGAATTCGTTATAATAAAACTTCATTCCATTGAAATGTATTTTACTATGAATAAAACATAGGATAGACTATTGAAAAAAGATATTAGTTTTATATATACATTTATACACGAGAGAAGAGAGCGGCGTTATTTCATCTGTGTCGCGATAAGCATAACATCCTAGCGCTAGTCATTTTTGTAGTAACACTAGCTGAATATTAAAAACTGACCACTACCATTAAAATAATTTTTTATACTGTACCAATTTTTACTATTTTTATTCTATAAAATATAATTTTTTTTTCTAAAGTCAATTACGTAGGTACAACAGAATATCGTTTCTGATATATATAGTGATTAGTGATAATGGTTCAGAACATTATAAAATATTGTACGTTTATTCTTCCATAATAACTTCACTATTTTTCACATTACTTTTAATCAGTCATATTCGATTCATTGTAGAAAATTTTTCGAAACATTTTACTTGACAATATCGTTTCCAATCGACTGAATTGTTTCGAGGACTCCTTGGTTCTGTGTTTCTCGATACTAATTCCATGATTAATTCCACGACCATTAACTTACAAGTAGCGTGCCCAGACTGTTCAACCAACATTTCATTACAAAAAATATTATGTACATTGTAATGAATATAAATGTAAATACTGTTAAATATATATTTTTTTAAGTAGTTAAGCAATCTATACTTACAATAAATATAAAGCCATAATGAACTTTCTGCAGATATGAAAAGTCAGGAATCTTGTTTTCGTTGATCAAGACGGCAACAATATTGAAACTTCGAATGCGCCTCGGCTGACAACGATTGATAAACTGGGCATTCCATATCAGCACACACCTTTTCTTGATGTCCATGACAAACGCCGTCGCAAATACATTGGAAGCGAGCGATTCGTATGATATGAAGATCTCCAACGTTTGTGAATGTATAATAATTTCCAGTTTTTAATTCTAATAATTCGTCTTCACCGTTAATACTTAAGAAGAATAAATTCGTATTGTTTTCAGCTAAAACACGACCAGGTAGAATTGCGGCATATTTGTTCCTTACACCTTCCAGTTCCAGCATTTCTTTTCGCGCTTCCTGTAAAGAAATAGTGGAAATTAATTTGTCATATGTAGAAAATGTTTTAAAACTTCCAAATTATTAAGCATTTTCTTCAAGATGATGCCATAAACAAGAAAATATAAACTCTTCTTAATACATGAAATTGAAATCGATCTCAAATCATATTCGACCAAAGATTCTGTACTTAGCTCTTAGCTTACACAGAACGTACACGAAATAAGTAATCTAAGTTTTAATACTGTATTCTTTCTTCTGAATCAAAAGAGGTTGTAGATCAACGTAAATGCTTAATACTTAATTAAATAGTAAATTTAAAAAACAAGACCAAGTGCTTATTAACGAATATTAACGATAGTACGAGTGTATGACATTAAAACTTCGTTGTTTTGAAATATTAAATTAATTAAAAATTGACTACATTGTCCTTGTGATATAAATCCACTGATACCTAAAATATTTAAATTATATATTTTAAAATCCCCCATGTCGAATATCGACATAAATCTCGAACTTTAAACTATGCGATATATAAAACAACAAATTTACCGCTATTTTACTTTCGAAGCGTCTCTCCTCCTTAAGTTTCCACCATTTCGTGTGCGCGCTTTGATACATACTCTGTGCTTTCTCAAATTCTGGATAAACATCGGTGCCCAAGCTGTTATATCCAAACGCGCCAACTGCTTCACTGTTACCATCTTTCCCGTAGGAGCTGCCACCCAAGAACCAAACAGTGTACTCTCTTAAAATTGGATACTGCTGCGTACGCAAATACCAATACAACGAGAAATATAGCGCTAACTCCTGATTTGGTCCACCTTGTCCAGGTTTGGAGCAAAGATTAACAGTTGGTCGCCCTCCTAACAGAAGGCACATTCCCAAACCCCATTTATCTTTCGCAGGGAATATTTCCTGCACCTTTTCATCGGTTAGAGGACAAATAGGACTGTCTCTCATTTCTAGGAACATCTCCAATTTATTAATTTTTCCTTCAACAGCCAAAATCATCAACGATGTCATTTTAACGTATTCACGAGCGAATTCTTGGATATCCCCTAAACAGGTTGAATTCAGTTTCACTGGAAACAAGCCTTTCTTGAACGCTTCTGTAGCCATACACTCCATGGCGTCTGCGTTACAGGCTATCACGTATCTATGAACAAACTTGTAATGTTTATCCGCGTCCAATTGCTTATCAGCGGCCATCACCCATGGAACTGTTTCTTCTATCAAGTCTCGCACGCTTAAGGATATTCTATCCAAAAGTTTGTATTTTTCTAGCACGGCGAGAGCTTTCTCGCCTTTTGGATCATACACGCATGGACCACCTGATAGTTGGGACATCGGCTCGGCGGAAACGTCTGACGTGATTAGAGTTATAACTCTCGCTGGGTAGGCCATCCGGGCTAAGTCGCCTCCTAAAATTATTGTAATTATTTTTGCGTATACATATTTATATATGTATTGGAATTATCTTTATAAATTGTGTATGATGTTTCAAGAATATTTTTATTAAATCTTTCTGCGTTTGATTAAAGAATGAGAAGATAGTTTAGATATACATTGAGCACATTTTCAGACATTTCGTTCTTCTTTCAGAGCTTCTTAGATAGGAAGATATTTAACAGTTAGATGTCTAAAATCTTGGAACTTACATGCTATTGTCTACTGCACATATATTTTATTCTAGAATTGGCACTAATCAATATACATTTAATTCTACAATTGATATTAAAATGAATATTAATTTTTATGTAACTATGATCATAGAAATATGAATTTGCGTAGATCTTCGCTGTCATAAACAATAAATAAGTTTCCTTATTTTTCTTGCCTCTAATTGCAGAAAGCTTGTTTCTCACGGTATTTATCTCTTCCGGAGTAGCGTCTGCAGCTTTCAATCTGTTCAATACCCTGAGCTTGTCCCTCAACGTGATAGTTTCTCGCGGCAGACAAAGAAGATCGTCGATCCCTTGCGAGAGCATGACAATCAGCAAATCTTTTTTCTTCAATTTCTTACAATAATTTAGAATTCTTCTAGTTTCTATCACGGACTTTTCGTCTGGTTGCCCATCAGTTCCAGCTTCAACGTACGAAATACGACTATCTAAGGGAGGGAACGCTTCCGGATAGCTCCACATCATGAAAATTGATTTTCGTGGCACCACCATCCAACCTTTCCTCAAGTGTTTGCCTACGACTCGTTCGAACGCCGCACTCATCGTCACTGCTTCTTTTCCCCAACCAACCATATGTAAATTATTTTTCAATCTATATCTAACGCCTTTGATCGACAAAATTGATCGGCCGTCGTATTTTATTTTCTCTGGTATTATCATGGACGTGTATACACACCTTATACCAGTCTCAGCGATTTGGCTTAAGTCATCACGAATCTATAACGAGACAAACATAAGCAACCTATATAACTCTTCTTCGCAGTATTATAATTATCGTTAAAATTTTATACGCAAGCCGATTTCATGAATTTCTATTCAGTGTAATAATATTACAGCGTCTATCGATTTATACTTTCTGTAGAGAATACATTTTTCCATTGCTAACTACGTACATCGAAGATATTTTCGTCTATTTTAATGTATAAATATAATAAATGAGCGCTGCGGAAACTAGGATATTTTCTGTGAGAAAATTCAAAATTCATTACGGCATATTTGACGGAATATTTCATAGCAAGAAGATAAATATATATGAAAGTTTGTTAAAAAGTTGGGATAATAATAATTATAAAATCTTATAGGCACGTCGAATTTTTTATTCAATCCTCGTTTGATTATATTCATATTTATATTCGTTATTTTGAATTATATCTTATGTATATTACCCAAACCTAAGGTAATCCTCTTAATGTAAAAATATCTTGATAAAAAAATAATACTTTTTAATTATCAGCATTACGATACAATATTACAATACAGCATTAAAAGTGATATAAATTTCGATGATATAAAACTTTACACTATAATGCAATGATTCGTCTAAATAATAGTCTAAATAATAATAATATAATAATATGCTCAAAACCTGTAACATAATCTTTTCACTTCCTGTTTTGTGGGCATCTCTAATCGCTTTCTGTTCCTCCCTTTCCCTTTTATCAGTACGTGCATTTTGTATGGCTATTTTATTATTTCTTCTTCTCTCCAACGAAAGTTTAACTTTGTCTATTGTTGTTTGTCTCTTCGCTTGTATCTTTGCGACTCTTTTGGCTCTTTCCTCTTCTAAAACCGGATCAACGTATGATGGTCTTCGTTTTCTTGTTTTTCGGTACTTTGGAGCTTTATGTCTGGTTGTCATATTTATTGCAAAACACTATTACATTACAGCCTAATTTTATCGTGTCTACATTTTGATGATATTACATTTTAGGTAAATTTTAGAAGTGTTATTAGGTTATTGTACCCATGTTTGCACCAATGTTTAGTGAACTCAGCTATTATTTCTGAATAAAATCAACAAATTTTAACTATCGATAAAAAATCATCATAGACTAAACACGCGGTTCTTTTTCATACCTCATGATCTCATGTCACATGCGACGTTATCGATTTCATAGAATAGGAATAGACTTGTCTTGATGTCACATTAATCGGAACCTTGCGTTTCAGATTCTGAAATACCGACGTAGTAGAAAACCAGAATGTTCCTTACCGCTGTATAGAGGGCAAGGTAACCTTCAAAACGTGGACACGAAAAAGCAATGAATATCGCATTTATTCTATACCTCGTCGCTAATTTATCACATGGTGTTATCTACAAACGGTAAGTCGCATGCTTGTTTTTCCAGTTACCAAACGTTTAATTTGCTATTTTCTAGTAGAACATTTTGAAAGTGGTCCCGAGACATTCCTGTTAAGCGTTAGGCCACCGTAGGGTTTTAGTCGGTAAGAGTCCGACACTACCCCGCCGCTTCCTAAAAGAGCGGTGGGTTGTCCATGAGGATTTCCCCACGTAAAAAAAGAAAGAAAAGTAGGACGTAATATGGGCACCAGTGATTGCTTTTATCTTTTCGCGCCATCGATATTTCAAATACGAATATTCGAAAAATTATACAGTAACAAGCATACGAACAAGAAAATTTCTTGACATTGACTTCTCTACATTGAATTTAATTTAGTTTGTAATTATTACTTGAAATAAAACTTTAAAGGCCGTCTTATATTTATAAAGCCTCAAAATTTGTAAATCCTATTACAAAAAAAAAAAAAGAATAAAAGTAAAAAAGAAACATTTCAAATATGAAATATTACATAATAACGTAAAGTAGTAAATGCGAGTAACTTCTTGCCTATTTATACGCTCGCCACTTTATGTCTGTTCTATTCTCCCTCCACATTCTAAGCATTGTTATCACGAGACAAAGATTTATGAGACGTAACTATGATACGTAACAGTACAATTCGTTCAAACCAAGTTACTCATTTGCATGTTTCACGTTAATATTATTACGAAATACGCTGATCTTATAAGTCTATTATATCTTCAATAAGTTATTACTAATATGATATTACTAATAAACTATTATAAATTAATAAACTGTAACTTTTGAAATCAACGTATTCGCGGCATGTTGAAAAAATTGTACATTTAAATTCATCTATATCAATTATGGATAATATATTTTCAATGTATTTTCTAATTTAAATTATTAGTCTTCGTTGTTATGTTCCATAAACAATATGTACAAATATCTAATCCACTATTTACAAAGTAGTTGAATCGTATTGATATTACTTGAAATATTATAATTTATATGATACCAACCACTTGCACAAATCGCGAATTCGGTGTAATTTTATAGAACCTAATATTTTCGAATTACTTGAAGATGTTTAAAAGTTGAAAGTTTTCCACGTATTTCCTTCTTATAGATTGCTTCTACATACTATCGTATAGGTCATTAACATGAAATTGATCGGTAACTGACTGAGGAAAATAAATATAATTAACTAACGAAGTTAGTGTAAAGCAATTGTGATTTCGTAAGACTTGAAAAGGTCGGATTAATAGACACTCGTTTCGATGATTAATGGAATAAAGACTACCACTAGATTCAACTAAGACCAACTAGCAATGTCAAGCGGAAAATTGCTGGCATTTATCTTAAGAAATCACTTGGGTGATATTTCAATGAACAGGAATTGTGGGTCAGTTTTCTCAGTAGTAATATTCGTTGGCAATAGGCGGCGCAGCTTCGGAAAACTCGACTAAATCGTCCCTGACTCTGAACAAAAACTTACATCACTCGTTACGTCTGTTAAAAGGCTAATTCGCTAACGTAACAGCGTATTAAAACTGCGCAAACCTATTACCCGAGTATGAGTTAGATGAAACTAATGGCGAAATTCAAGGTTTCTTCTAAAATCGAATATATGTGTAAGTTTTTTTATCATTATTTAATTTGTACTTTACAATTTGTCCAGCTGGACATTTGGTAAATTTTTCAAACTTAATTGCTAAATAACATGTGGATGGCTAGCCCCAGCGGGATACTATCATGTGTAAGTTGAGACGCAGTAACTAAAAGTATCTATTAAAAAGATTTTAAGAAATGATTATCTACTTCTAATAAATATAATATTTAAATAAATATATATCGCAGTTAATGTATTTCCAATAAAATAAGCGACGATTTTTATTTCAAATAAAATTTATTTCGATTATCTTCAAATATTTCCTTCGTTGTAAAATCGATGATAATTATTAATATATTCTTTGATCTATTACTTAATTATCAGCTAATAATTCGAAACATTTTGGAATATTTTTTTTTTTTTTTATTTAGAAAGAACAAAAATTATGAACACTTTCTTCGTTTATGAGCTAAAGTTGTGGCCGCTTGTTGACTTTAAATGCCAAGCATCTCAAAGCATAACCTTGTTCTTTCATTCATACTCATTCGTTGCGTTTATTTTTTTTTTCCGGATTGATCGTGAATTGAGTTTAGGAAATTCCAGAGATGAAAACTTCCCACGTATTCGTTCGTATGGAGTTTACAGATTCGTATGTGTCAGTATTAACAACATTGAGATACATCAATCTTTATTATTTGACGACTGGAAACTTCATTAACATCGTAATTGTTCCAATCCTCAATCCATAAAAATCCAATCTCCGCTTTAGCTCATAAACGAAGAAAGTTTTCATAACTTTTATTCTTCCCAAATAAAAAAAAATTGTTTTGATAAAGCCTGATACAAATTAAAAGATACAAATTAAACATTTAATGAGACCAACTTTATTATCAGTTATATATTTAAGGTGACTACTCACGCTATTCGAATTACAGATTTGTACTTATTATTTGTTATTTTCTCGTATTTATTTTCAGCATAAGTCATTCAGTGATTCGACGTAATGATATAGCACTTGAGTGTACGAGTTGAAGAATAAACGTTTTATATTTTATAAAGTGCCCTGTACGCCAGCTGCACTTCCACGTATTAATATGAAGCATAAAGACCCACGTGTTAATATGAAAACACAAACTTAAAAAAGATTCAGAGCAAAATTTAAGATAAATTTTAAAAAAGATATGTCTTTATAAAATCGACATTTTATTAAGCTATATATATATATATATATGTCGGAGATGAAAGAACATCGGAGCCTCCCCTTTGGAGCGGTGGGAGGACCCCCTTAGCGCTGTAACCCAGATTTCATCATAGCCGCACTAAGAAACTGTTGTAATTCGATCCGACTGTACTTATTCGAAATTTATGATAGTGAGCTCGGGCTCGAAGTGACAACCGGTCGCCGAACGTAGTCGCGGTCAAGGGATGAACGCTTTGTCTAACAAAGGCACAAGGCAACTCTATAACTCTCCTTAAAAGAAATACTTGGGACAGGGCACGACGGTAAGCGCTTCAACGATTTCCGTCCCGTGACCCGCCACACGCGGACTCTATTCTTCGAGTAAGACAATCACCAGATGTTGACGCATCTTTACACCACATGTTCAGCTAGCTCGAAGACTCGCTATAAATCTTAAGATTTATTTAACGAAAGTCCTTCAAATAGTCTTTGTTCCAACTACGGGAACTTGGAGAAATCTGTTTTCCTCACGTACGACGTTACCCGATAGCAACTTTCTCTCAAGGGCGGCTGGCACCCTTCCCTAACCACCAACATGGAAATTGACCAATTAACAGCAACGTCAATTTCCCTCACCCTTCGAGCGAAGACTTTTCTCCGCGAATCCGATGATCTCGTGCCCTTAGGCACACCCACCATAGTTTTCTTCGACAGCATCACCGCGACGGAGAGACACTCTCTAGTGCGATCTCATCAGTAATCGACCTGTCTTTCGTATACGAAATAATTGCCCCCGTGCTCTAACATATAGTGTAATTTAGATGCAAACGAAGGGTAAAGTCCAGTATCCGTTGACCGCGGAAACGTTGCCGGAGCCGAGACCATTGTCATAGTGCCGCGAATATCGAAACCTTGCGATTATCTATCGACGCTGTAAATCTCTCTAATTTGTGTCAATAAACTCAACCATTGTTACACCGCACCTATGGCTAATTCCAACGAAGATACACCGAACACCCCCACCCACAATCCTGACGTGCATCCGACATCAGAAGTGGGATTCGGATCGGTTATGACGGTGAACGGAATGAGGGCCATTTTGCGTGGCCTAGTGGAGGAGCTGAATTTGAAGCCGAGTGCGGAACCTACCAAAACTGTGCTACCGGACTTTAACCCCGACATCCCGGGCGCCGATCCAGTCGCATGGTGTACCACTGCTGGTCTGATTATGAAGGACCACCCCCTACAAGACCGTTCGCTAGCCACCGCTTTGGGCAGTGCTCTGAAGGGTTCCGCAGCAAATTGGTTTTCGCAGGGAGTGTTCGACGAAGGCCTCACTTGGCCAGCGTTTACGGAACTTTTTACGACGCGTTTGGTGGCAAGGATACAGCAACCTCGACACTAATGAAGATACTTAACGAACAACCACAGAAGGGCGAAAACACGACGGCTTTCGCCGCTCGCGTCCGTTCCCTCATAGAGATGAAGTGGCAACATATAACCTTGCCGGAATTATTCAATGCTATCGCCTTTTATCGAGTGAAGTCAGTCGACCGGCGTATCGAATGAGTGGCACTCGAAAAGGATATCCGGACCAAGGACCAATTTTTAAACGAAATAAGAGTCTTCGCTCACGAGAAGAGGCCGGCGACAAGCAATACACCATCTAGCCCCGAAACCAAACGACACAAGCTGTCCGACCCCCGGAACAAGTGCCTCTACTGCGGTGCCTTTGGGCATGAAGTGGCGGAGTGCCGCAAGAAGATGCGGGCCGAGAAACGGAAGATACGACGTCCAGAAGGAGGCCGACAAGCTACATCGTCCAAGCCGGTTTGCTTCAAGTGTCAAGCGGAAGGACACATCGCCTCTGACTGCCCGCTGCGGAAAGAGAGAGGAGACAGCAACGGCCAGGAACGTCGAGTCGAATTCTGCGTGGTGGAGGCCCCAACCGGTAAATTAAGCCTCCAGGGTGAGTCGTTCCCATTTTGCTTCGATTCTGGGGCCGAATGCTCGTTAATTAAGGAGTCCGTTGCCCCGAAATTTCCCGGCATACGAACGGCCGACGTAGTAGTAATGCGAGGGATAGGGAATACATGCGTTAAGAGTACGTCGCAGATCTTGTCCACCGTATGCATCAACGGTTTTGCGCTCGAGATAACTTTTCACGTCCTCCCCGATAGCCACTTAAAATACGATATCATGATTGGTCGCGAAATTTTGAGCCAAGGCTTCGATGTACATATTACGCGCGACAGTCTCAACATTTGCAAAACGAAAATAGTTAACGCCTGTAATAGGACCGTCGAAAACGAGATCGATCTCGGTGAAGTAGACACCGAGGTACTTGGTAACGATAAGGGCCGGTTAATTTCCATTCTCGAAAGGTTTAAAAATTCATTCATCACGGGTTTCCCACGTACTCGTGTAACTACGGGCCAGCTAGAGATACGACTAATCGACCCTAACGTCACCGTCCAAAGAAGTCCTTACAGACTTAGCGAGGAAGAGCGGAAAACCGTGCGGGAGAGAATTAGCGAACTAATTAAAGCAAACATTATAAGACCTAGTAAGTCACCGTTCGCAAGTCCTATGTTGCTCGTGAAGAAGAAGGACCGCTCGGATAGACTGTGCGTAGACTTCCGAGCGCTAAATAAAAATACGGTTGCGGATCGGTATCCCCTACCCCTTATCGCAGACCAAATTGCGAGATTGCAGAACGCGAAATACTTCATTAGCCTGGATATGGCCAGCGGGTTCCACCAAATCCCCATACATCCCAATTCAACGGAGTATACCGCGTTCGTTACACCCGACGGACAATATGAGTATGTAACGATGCCGTTCGGATTGAAAAATGCACCGTCCGTTTTTCAGAGGGCCATCTTTAACGCCTTAGGCGACCTTGCGTATTCTTACGTCGTCGTTTATTTAGATGACGTCTTAGTTATTGCCGACTCGATAGATCAAGCTCTAGAAAGGTTGAACACCGTACTAGATACTCTTGTGAAAGCCGGATTTTCGTTCAACTTCGCGAAATGTTCTTTTCTGAAAACAACGGTACTTTACTTGGGATATATAATCCATAACGGAGAAGTTCGCCCCAACCCGGGTAAAATACACGCCTTAAGTTCCTTACCCGCGCCAACGACCGTCACTCAGCTCAGACAATTCATTGGGTTAGCTTCGTATTTCCGTAGGTTCGTCCCTAAATTCTCGCAGATGATGAAACCCCTGTATGCGCTCACCTCAGGTAGCAAAAACATAACATGGTCAGATAGGCACGAGGCTAATATATGGCTAATTCATATATATATATGTCGGATGCACGTCAGGATTGTGGGTGGGGGTGTTCGGTGTATCTTCGTTGGAATTAGCCATAGGTGCGGCGTAACAATGGTTGAGTTTATTGACACAAATTAGAGAGCTTTACAGCGTCGATAGATAATCGCAAGGTTTCGATATTCGCGGCACTATGACAATGGTCTCGGCTCCGGCAACGTTTCCGCGGTCAACGGATACTGGACTTTACCCTTCGTTTGCGTCTAAGTTACACTATATGTTAGAGCACTGGGGCAATTATTTCGTATACGAAAGACAGGTCGATTACTGATGAGATCGCACTAGAGAGTGTCTCTCCGTCGCGGTGATGCTGTCGAAGAAAACTATGATGGGTGTGCCTAAGGGCACGAGATCATCGGATTCGCGGAGAAAAGTCTTCGCTCGAAGGGTGAGGGAAATTGACGTTGCTGTTAATTGGTCAATTTCCATGTTGGTGGTTAGAGAAAGATATTAGCTGTCCTTGGGGAAAATTGCTAGCGAGAAGCGTCGTTCGTGGAAGGATAGATTTCTCTTATCTTCCCGTAGTTGGGGCACAGGCCATTTGTCTATTTGAGAGACTTTGTGTAATTGAAATTTAATATTCGTAGCGGGTCCTCGCCCAGCTAAACATATACTGTGAAGATGCGTTGGCATCTGGCAATCGTCTTACCCGAAGGACAAAGTCTGCGTGTGGCGAGCCACGGGACAGAAATCGTTGAAATGTTTACCGTCCTGCCCCGTCCCAAGTATTTCTTTTAAGGAAAGCTATAGAGTTACTTCATGCCTCTGTTAGGTAAAACGTTCATCCCTTGACCGCGACTACGTTCGGCGACCGGTTGTCACCTCGAGCCCGAGCTCACTATCATAAATTTCGAATAAGTACAGTCGGATCGAATTACAACAGTTTCTTAGTGCGGCTATGATGAAATCTGGGTTACAGCGCTAAGGGGGTCCTCCCACCGCTCCAAAGGGGAGGCTCCGGTGTTCTTTCATCTCCGACATATATATATATATAAATCAATATAAAATCAATATAAATCAATATAAAAATTAATGTTATTAATTATAATAACAGTTATCGCGTTTGAGTAAATGATTTTAATTTGATTTTACTTAAATCTATGTGCGCGTTCGAGTTTATGTGAATTAAGGCAAATTAATAAAAAACCGTCCAATCTTATTGTACTAAATAAATAAAATACGAGTTTATATAATATAAATTAAATAGAAATTAAATTAATATAAATTAAATAGAAAATTATATTTTCAAAACCAAATTGTTCTAAGAAATCAGCCGACGAATATTATAACTTATCTTTTTAACGAATGCACATAAAAATTTATATTACTAAGCGAATAGAACTCGAAAGAACTGCGTCAGTCATGTGACAATTTACTGATGCTTTCAACTAACCGACTGAAAAGCATTTGAAAATTCAATGAATTTAAACAGCTAAGCTTCATCGAATCGCTATATTTGCAAAGTAAAGCAAGCAGAATGGCTACAATCACGAAAATCTCTTTTTAATCAACACTTTACCCTAACTATAACTTTTATTATTTGTGTTTCAAAGTACGTATAAATATTGCAACAACATAAGTGTGAAATATCACTGAAAGAGACTCTGTATTTTGTTTATATCAAAGAAGTCGCAAAATAGAATTGGCTCTAAGCGAAGAGCCTATGCTACTGTGCAAATATCCTAAAATAAATTATACATCAGTAGGCTGAAACACCAGACTATGCAGATTGAAACGAAGTTTCAAATGAATATAATTAAATACAAGTACTATTAAAAAACATAATATTAAATAAAATTATTGTATCATACAAGATCATTGTATTCGTTATATTATGCAATATTTCATATTTGCATTAATTCAATAATTAATGTACAAACAGGACGACACGCTGTCTATTTCTTTTGGATAATAAATATCATTTTCTAAAATATTTGCTTAAAGAAATATTATCCTTTATTATTATACAATAATTCCATATAATATCATATTTAAAAATGAACCACCTGCTCCGTTTAAAAATAAACATACATGCTCAATTTAGATCAAATTACCAAACGGATATAACCCGATCTTTGTATCCTCATTCAGCAATCTATTAAAAATTCATTGACCGTTTGTTCGAAGGAAAATCTTTGGGTTCTGTACAGAAGAGCAATTCAAAGAGTAGAGAGCAGCGAGGTACTTGACTAGATGATCGTCACGTGCGAAACGTGACTGTCTGCTGATGTTGTCGAAACACGTGACCACGCTCAGCTATATATCTATTTAATAATCAGAACGAAAACCGAGTGCACTGTCTCATCGTTTCAACATTATCAAACTGTTCCCGCTCCTTGTACGCGCCGTCGTCCCGTATCGATCTACACGAATAGTGTCAATAAGGAGCCATCAGATCCATTTACACGCATTTATGCAGGACATGTCTTGTTGTAACGTGTCTAATATTAGCCTCAATCAGAGCCAATAAAGGAGAAAATAGCGCGACACGAGTACGCGCTATTATTTATCGTACGTAACGTACACGTGACGCGATTCTTCGTCAATATATAAAGGTATTTTGATCTTGAACGGAATTACATACCAAGCAGACATCCTCCAGAGCACGAACCATCGTCAGAGAACTTCGTACTCTTTGATTTTGTTCCTCGTAAGCTACATTCCATTTTCTGCTCATATATCAACGCCGTATCTAACGTCGCAGACGTTAATTATATTCGCGGACATTTTACCGTAAACAATTGTAAAACCAAGCCATTCGTCGAGTAGGTATAAAAGGAAGAAGTAGGAGGTAACTTCCGTATCTTCGGAGCTGTTGAGAAACGAAGATATCCAAGTGCTCTACGTTCGACGAGCTTAGAGGTAGTTTCAGAGAAGCTTAAGAATATTGGAAGAACTGGAATAAATCAAGAAATACATCGAGAATAAAAGAATCGGAGATATCGAGGAAGAATTTTGAAGAAATCGATCGACAAAGATATCAAGAAGCTACTTTCGATAAATCTACAGATTTATAAAAGATCTACCTAGTCTTCGAATTTCAGAGAAGCTTAAGAATAAATTAAGAATTTTTGGAAAAGTCAAACAACGAAAATATCAGAACTCCACGTTCAATAAAATTACAAATACTCTTCGGAGAAGTTGAAGAAGAAATGCGTAATCCAAGCACGCAGAAGATTCTCAAAGACGAAGAATGTTTCGAGATAATTCGTAAAAAACTTCACAAGGAATCGATGGAGGATTTCTCGCTGATTACTTACGAGGTAGTCCCTATAGACGAGGTAAACGGTTTCATGGGCCAATACTTTACTTTAAAAGCTACCGTCGCCTCGCCGCAATCGCCACTAGAAACAAAGAATATCAATTTCTTCACGAAACTACCGCCGCCAATAACAAGTCCGCAGTACGATTTTATCCAACAATATGGTACATTCAAGAAAGAAGTTGCTCTTTATACGACAGTTTTCCCGGAGGTGTTAGATGGTCTGGATAAAAGATATATTCCAGAGTGCTTCCTTGGTTTAGAAGATGACGTAATTGTTCTAGAAGATATGGCCCACAATGGCTACGAAATGCCCGATAAATATAAACCGTTTGATTTCGAACACTGCAAAACTTTGATGAAAACTCTGGCAAAATTTCACGCGAAGTCTTTGATTTTCGAAGAATTGTACCAGAAGAGTCTGCACGACGAGTTCTCTCATTGCATGCAAGAGACACTTTGGCCTTTGACGGATGGCAGAGCTAAAGCAATGTTCGACGCTGCTGTAAAAGGCATCGTTTCCTTGATAGACTTGATACCAAACTTGGATGAGAATCAGAAGAAGACGTTTAGCACAAAGGTTACTGACTTGTGCGTTGATCATGCGAATAAATTACTGCCATCGATGAAACACAAAAATGTGCTATGCCACGGAGATCTTTGGGCGAATAACATCTTGTTCAAATATGATATCGACGAGAAACCTGCGGAGTGCTGTCTTATCGACTTTCAACTTGCAAGGTAATCGAGAGATATATTTTTATAAAAAATAAAGGAAAGGATTTAATACAATGGTTGCAAAAGGTATTCGTAGATGAAATTTCTTTTTAAGTTAGTGTTAGTTAGTATCTTTAAGCAGAGTATTTTTACATACAAGAATCAAATCTTACGCATCAATTTTTTTCTTAAATAACTATCTTTCTTTCCTTAAATTATATTAAAAATTTTTATTAAGAATTTATCAGTATACAGATGTAATAATAAATGTAATCGTGTATAAATTATAAATACTTTTTGCAACTACTGTGTATAAAACAATGAATGATATATTATTCTAATCATTTGTAATGTATCAGTATATATTATTTCTGATTGATAAATTAATTTTCATATATGAATTTCTCGGGTGTTGATTACAATTCCACTTTTTAAGTTCTAAATTTTATTACTCAGACAGAAAATTAACAAAATAAAGAGCATACTTTCATAAATTTATTTATCAAAGTCCAAGGTAAACAAAAAAAATATAATATTTCTGATCTTCTCTGCATATCGGTGCATATTATGAAATTGATTACCATAACTTCATATAGTGATTCAAGTGATCAACAGTGATTCATATAAAGTGAAACGCAAATAAAACTAGATCAAAGTATGACAAACATTAATATACCTAGTTTGGATAAATAAGGAAGTGTCACAATTCATAACTCACACTTGCAAAATGTATAAAAACGTTCGGGTTAAGTTCTTTGAAAGGTTCATCATATTTGTGCATGTTTAAAGTAAAAAAAAATATTTACAGCCAATACCAATACCAATAAGCGTAAAAAGGACTGATCTAAAATTAATTGTAATTCTTACACACAACTTCATTATCTCTACTATTATACTAAAATATCGCACTTCGTTCGAAAATTAAATCTCTTAACACAGCAATTTCTTTCTTCTCTTTTTTCAAATACCTGTTTCTCTCTTCTTAAATTAAATTGCATATTAAATATTATTGTTGCAGATACAATCCTCCAGCCCACGATATCCTATGTTTCCTTCAATTCACAACAACACGGGAACTGCGCGAAAAACACAGCGAAGAATTATTCAAGATCTACCACGAGTCAATGGCGAAAGCTCTAGAAGAAGCTGGCTTAGACATTTCCACCATCTTCCCTTGGACCGATTTTTCCGCATCCATCGAAGATTTACGAGTCATGTGTATCACACACGGTGTCTTAAACATTCCAATCATGTTATTAGAACCTCGAGCCGCTAGCAGATACTTCTCAGCCGAACCAGAACTTTTGGAGAACATTCTATATGTAGACAGAACGCCTTTGGTTTGCAAGCAGGTAGAAGATGTACCTCAATACAGAGACAGAATGATGGACGCTTTGCTAGAATTGTACGACCACGTAGCTGGTTAAAGAAACAAAATTTGACCAGACTGAATCGACATAACGGATATTAGAACTTCTATTCACTGTAGGCATCAGAGACACAACGCACCAACATTAGTCGCTAACTTGGAAAGTAAGCGGCGAGCACAGCGAAAGGTAGCTCCGAAAATTGGTAATATCGACCAATTCCATGCAATTCATTCGTATAATGCAGTAGACATAATCACAGTGGCTTTTTTTTAACATTTCGCAGTTTTACTTTGATCTAACTCGAATAAACATTTGCTTAATTTAGTAGAGAATTATTTAATTAAAAAGATTACAGGAAAATTTTATTAATACGAGTGATTCCATTGTTCTGGAAGTTTAAATAATGCGGTAGGAATGATTTGGTGACTTCTGAATTTTTATAATTTAACATTCATATGAACTTGATATTTTACTAGAAAACGAATTATGTGCGTATTGACCAATTTAATAGAATTCATTCCCTATTTGAAAAAGATATTATCAATACGAATCATTCAATTGATGTTCCTTGAAGCTTAAATAATAATAAAAATAGGAATAATCAAGGTGGTTTTTATAGTTCTGTATTGACACGGCTTTAATTTGCCTCATGGAAGTACGAGGAATATTAGAAGAACTATTGTTGGTACAGGATGAGCAAAGATCTAGTACTTACTTCATTTCGTGTAACTAAAACATAGCTATGATTACACATATTTTGTTCATTCTAAATTTTGAAATGGGTATTTAGTTGCTGATGTTCGTCGTAAAAAAATTATTCTATTATTGTATGGATAAGGTATTAATAAACAGTAATAGCTACATAGTTCTTATCTCTTAAAATAAAATTAATATTAATAAACAAGATTTAATGAGTACGTTATTAGACAGTCAGCACTAATCATCGATAGCCAAATTATCAGATAAAAGCTTAGTTTTACATTTAATGCAGAGATCTAAGGTTGTAATTGTTTTAATTATTATTGTAAGAATAATTATCGTTATTGAAATAAATAAAACTTGATACTGTAGTATCGTGAGGAAAAAACCTGGTTAGAAACTAACCAAAACAATGTCGTCTATCCTTCGGTTATTAGTTTATATAGAAAAAAGCCTATGTGACCAAAGTCACCTAATTCTTGCGGAACGTTAACAGGATGGGATTAGAGAAAGGAAAAAATAGCGCTAATGGAGGGGGACGATTTGAATTCAAAGAGTTGTTGATCGGGAAGCGTTGAGCGGTTGATCGGGAACGTTGAGCGGTTAATCAAGAAGTGAGAGTGAGTCGAGAGGTCAGAGTTAATCGAGGAGTCGAAGAGTAGAGTTGTTAGAGTTAGCGTTGTCGAGTTGCGAGAGGTGTTAGCGTTGTTGAGAGTGGAGTTGTTAGCGTTGTGGAGTTGCGTGAGTTACTAGCGTAGCTGAGAGGTTGAGTTGTTGGCGCTGTCCAGTTGCGTGAGTGGTCAAGTTAGAGTAAGATTGTTACAATTTGTTCCATATTAAACAACCATCGTTTTCTGTCTCATTAATATCTGTATAACTAATTTATTGTAAAATAAATTACAAATAATAAATAGTATCAAAGAAATCGTATATCTAATATTTCCGCGATACTACAATACCAAATTGTGTTTGATTTTTGTATCTATTCACTGCTAATTGTGTATCTGTTATAAAAAAATAGTCAGGGCGTAATTTATATAAGAAAAAGTTAAAAACAATAGGTACATAAATTTTAAAAAATTCATAATTTCATATAAGTCAAATTTATTTCTTCAAATTTATTTATTATTTGTCTGTGCAAAATCTACCTCCCATTATGTTACTCTTCAATCCTCCTGTATTTTTATACGATGTTTATATGTTATTAAAAAGTGTACACTACACGTTTTGTATATATATATTTTCTCTCTTATATTAATTATAATAAGGTAAATTTCATACGTCACAACACAGTGGATATAAAGAAACACCAAAGCTTACTTTTATGTATATAATTATTTATATCATCAATTATAATGAATATATAGTTATGTACAATATTGAATCTCATTCTTTAACAATAACATCAACAACATGATTAAACAACGTTCCTCATTGGTACACAAATTGTAAATGTACAGATAAAAAAGCATTAGATGAGGTCAATGAGGCATCGAAGGTGGCGTACGCTCAGCGCGCCTTAATTTTCTTTTTTTCTTCTCTTTATACATTTTATAATTCCCATATATATATATTTCGAATCATTTTTGGTATTTTGTTCGATTTGTTTTTATTCCTCTTCTTTTTCCCTCCTGTTTTTTTTCACATTTTTTTAGGTTCTTTTTTAACGTTAATTATATATACTTCGTTTAGATACACACGTCTCACATACACACAAATGCGCCACGTGTATCCGTGCGACGCACGAAAATACGATTACGGGTGATGATATCGATTGAATCGGTGCATGATTTAATTATTAAAGAGAGTGCATGAGTAATTTGTATCTCGCGAGCAGCCAGGCACGAGTTCCTACCTTGTAAGAGTGAATCGAGTAATATCTAAAATAACAATCGTCTATTTTTCTAATACATTTCGTACGTGAAAGGTCAAACTAAAATTAACGGCCGTATTTTATAATTAATAAAAAAGAAACAAAAAGAAAAAGAAATAAGAAAGGAAAGTCAAAATTCGAAAGGATGTTCACTCGTTTGTCAAGTAAAATTCATCTGCCTGGCTAAACCCACGCGACGCAAATCTCGACCAATCATCTAAAACTCTACACAAGGCTCCGACAAATTTCATTTTTTTTTTCTTTTTTTTAATCACTTAACGAACGATTTCCACAAAATCTAACGCGCAAACTTTTGTTTCGTATATAATCGCATCAAGGCGAGGCAGGGTCACCGAGAGTCCTCCATCTTGATTTAACGCGATTCTACAAGCCGCTAACTTCCTCAAACAATTAGTATGAAAAATTGACTGCTGTGAACAAACATTTTTCCCCAAAACAATATTCGTTCGATTACGAATTGTAATTTGTTTCGTTTATTTTTCTAAAGTGCGTGTCTTAAACTCGTTTCTTAAAACACTGACGCTCCTCAAAGAATCGAATTTTACAAAATCAAATAAGTAACACTAAACTATCTTTCGATTTTCGTTCTTTCCTTCGCATGTATTTTCATCAATATGCTGATGAAAAATTAGGCGATTCGTTTATAATTATATATCCAGTCAGACCTTTCGTTATCAAAGGATTCCTCGAAGATAAAAAGAAAAAGAGAAAAAAATACAGGATAGTCCATTCAGCGGAGAACGATAACGTACAAATGAATTTTTGTAATTGTTCAAATGAAAAACGCGATTCTCTTTCGCTCTCCTAACTATTTACTCTTCTGACTCACTTTCAGCTTCTCTTAATCTCCGCCATTTGATTTTCTACAAATACTGTTCTGAAATTTTGTTAAAACTATAGTTTCAATTGCTTTAACTGTATCATCTTTCACGATAGCGAATAAAATGAATTTGTATACAAATTAGAAAATAAACATATCTAGCATTCATATTTTTATAATTAATATGAAATAACGATTTACGTGTGTAAAAATTGTGAATTAATGCATTCGTGTGTCGTTAATTTCTTAAATAAAAAGTCCTCTTCTACTGCTTTAACAGTGGATATTCAAAATACAAAAAGCTTCGTCCACTGAACGTTCACTGACTCAATTTTCACATCGAACAAACCAAATAACAGGAATATATATATATACTAGGATAGGTCTTATCGTTTGATCTATCAACATACGAAGAAAGCTGAAAGCGTGTCAGTAACAGTAACAGTGCTCATCTCTCTTATAATCCTTAACATTACATTCGCAATCGATAAAAATTAACGCATTAATTCCACATTAATAAAATATAGAAATTGATCGGCGTTTTCTCGCAGATCTACGTATACTAAAGTAATAGAAAAAAAATAGTGAAAAAAGATATTTGGAAATCAGGAGCAACGAATGACACTTATTGCGGCTGATGCTGCACATTGTTTAGTATTATCATTTATACATCGATCAAGCTATCCGATTCGCACGCCTCACCGGCCCTTCTCGCCTTAATCGAGCCATATATAGAAAGTTATATACAACGATATAACACGAACTGCAGTGGCAGTGAATAGTGCATATGGATATTGCAAACAGTAGCAATGGCGGTGGCGGCGGCGACTCGTAATCGCGATACACGGCAGCGTCTACCACAGCTACTTTGTGTTTTCTCTTGTCCCCGATAATAATCGAACCGCTTCGTCCCATTTGCACATATATTTCTCTTTTTTAATCGATTAATGGTTAGTCTGATTTTTCATTGAACGATCGAGCACGGTAACCTGATGTTTTTTTTATATATTTTCAGCGTATATCGTATTTGGTCGGATCACGCGATACCTTCATCCTTTGTTTTTGCACTCGTCATACTTCCGCACGCGCGAATCGTTTCCCCTGGTTTCCTTTCCCTTTTTTTTTTTTCATTCCGCTTCGTACTCTTCTTTCTTCCCACGTATGTACATCATTTTCATCGATGTGATAATCGCTTTTCTTTTCTCTCGTGTGTATTTCCCTTATCTATGTGTTACGCGCGCGCATATGAGACAGAAAGAAAGGATGCGCGCGTATCCGCGTGTGTATGTTTTGTGTCTGTGAATCCATACCAGATTTTTTTTGTGATTGCATTGCCATATACATGCACTCGTACGTATCGTATGTGTATCATTACGTGTGCGTGTTTCAGTCATGGTTAGTGACAGAAAAAAGGGAGGGGCGGAGCGGGGGAAAGAGCAAGGAAGAAGTATTTGTGTATAGGTGTATCTGTGTATTTCCTTCCTTTGTTTTTATGTATGTATACCTTATTTGATCCGTCTTTGTTTTTTTTTTGCTTCTTTACATACATACATATATATACATATACATGCATACAGACATATATACATACATACATACGTGTATACGTCTATGGATGTATGTACACATATGTACGTTCGTATGTACACACTCGTGTAGTTTCACAAAAATATATAAAAGAGAGTGTCTATGTATACATATATATGTGCATATATATCTGTAATGTATATATAGTCGTATCGATACATAGTCGATTAATACTCAAGTTGTGTGGAAAAAGGGTGTTTTTTTTCTTTTATCGTTAAATTATTATATATTCACACATATACATACATACATACATGCATACATATATACATACATACAGACATACATACATACATCCACGCATGCATACGCGTTTATGTATAGAATCTGTACAAAGTGCTTGATTGAGATTTTTTATATCGTTAACCGCAAAAGAAGACACTCAAGGTAAAGTTTACACGTAATCCTGCACTCCTGTTCGCACCTATCTCTTGTCATAACGATGCACGTTATCGTCTGCAAACCGTTCAGTCTAAAACTAAACGTACAGAGTGACTGTTACACCTATGACAGATTATAGCCCTTTTCTTAATCAAATATAAAGCGAAAACAAGAGAATATCATAATACACAGAAAGAAGAAGGAAGTGAAGAAATATCGTGACGTATATCTACACATTCACTTATACCTGTTTCATTGAATGCAAATATAAAATATAGTGCTTCGTATTAATCGTTTCTATCATTTCACATGTACAAATTAATATCTCGCAAACGCCTTTAAATAAATTGCTAGATCTATGTATTACTCGTGTACGTATAAATAATCTAGACATTTCACCTTCCTGATGAAAATTCATACCATTAAATATGATACTAACTTTTAGCTGCACAATACATAGGAAGTTACGAATCACATCGTAACGTGAAAAGTGTATCATTTAAACTATTTCGTTTATGGAATAAGAATGTGGTTTCTTATTCGCAAGTTAATTAAGAGAATCGTTTAATATAGAAACATAGAGGCACATTTGCAAAGAAAGTACGTAACCGTAAGAAAAGTGAAATCATGTATCTCTATCGTCGGTATCCTTTCATTTTCCAAGGCTACGATCTGTTCCAGTTGCAGTTATCACCCTGTACATACGCATATACAGATACATGTACATATATGTATACATATTTCCATTTGCTCACAAGGCAAGATACAAAATCACGATACAGGAGACGAACACACGACTGTCTTGCAAAGTGAACAATGCATCTACATGAAAGGAACCAAAACGGTCCTGTCAGTGCAGTTATATCTCAATCAATTGTTTCGTATCTTCTATATCTTCCTCTTTCCTCCTCGTTCCGCTTCTTTTTTTTTCTTTTTTTTTGTCTTTGTTTTTATAGTTTACCGTCGAATGACAACATATTCACCTGTTCTGTACCTATTTACATATCCTGAATGAGCTACAGCGATGGTATACGTTAAGACGCGAAGGCGATTACAATTCCTCAGCGATCAGCCTTGAAGATGTTCTCAAGCGTTTATAGTTAAGCTGTTTTGCTTCGCATTTGTTTTTTAAGTATTATTTCTTATCTTCTTTTTTTTTGCTTGTTTTCTTCTGTACTTCTGTATTCTGCTGAAAGCATAGGGCGTGGAATTATAGTCACACACCGTTTTACGCTTCAGAATAAGCCCGTTCAGTCCTTATGCGGCCTTCAACATCGAAGACGATTAATAATTTCATGTCTTACGAAGATTTAGGAAGCTTAACGTGTAGCTACCCTCGGACCGTGTTTCATCATACCGTATCCCGGTATCCCTTTGCCGTTTCTCTTCCTTCTTTTTTATTTCCCTTGGCAGATTTTCATCCTTATCCTATCTTCTTCTTCTTCCTTCGCTTCTTCTTCTTTCTTTTCTTCTTCATTTATCACTTGATGTTGTATTCCTTCTTTTATTTATTACACAACCAAGCCTCAACGTAGAAATGTTTCCGGTCACGATATGAAAATAAATCACGTTAGCGATAAATAACAAGGAACAGAGAAATCTGCGGACACTATTAGAGGGAAACCGAATTCAGCTATACGAGTATTGACGAAATATATCACTGGCGACACATAACCAGCAGAAAAAACGGACGTGTTGATGATTCGTTCTATGGACGGGGTTTTGCGATTAATTCGTTGAGGGCATCGTAACGTAATGCCAGCCAATGAAGACTACAAGTCGATTCAGTAGGGACGACGGGCGGCATGATGCGTTTCCTTTGCGTAATTATATGTAGGAATAAGGTCCGTCTGTGAGGGCGCTACACAGCAACAGTCAGGAGGCGTCATCCTTTCCCCGAGCTCCTCTGCTCGGCTTGTATTCCAGACCTGGATCGAATTGCATCAGCACGAAAACCTGCAGATTATTCAGTAAAAAGATGATATTAACATTAAAGTAATAATGTTATCATTATAAATTAAAATCAAATAATAACATGATTATGTTGTGCGAATGTAGAAGATAAGAGAAAAGAATCAAATTTTCAAACATTCAAATCTACAAATTTTCGGACGTTCAAATTTCCGAGTTTTTTTTTAAACTTTTATATCTTAATCGGAAATAATTAAAATAATAATCAAACGAATAGTATAATCGAGTGATATCGAGTAATAGACATGGAAGCCCTTCGTACCTGATCTGTAGGCAATAACGTGAAGTCATCTGGAGGATTTGTAATGACGTATCGTTTAGAGGAAGCATCGCACGATGAGCTGGTATCTCGAAACCTAAAATTTAGTTACAAGTCAGCCATGTGGAATCATAGCTTTCGAGACAACTTACGAATCTAAGCTAAATATTTATATGTATATACACATATGTACGATTAAAACTAAAACTATAAAACTAAAACTAAAACTAAACTAAACGCTGGCAACAGTAACTAAACACTAAACAAACAAGTGATACAAAGAGACAATCATAAAAAATGATGGGTATTTGTTGGATGAAGGCAACTTACGATCGTCGTTTCTTTTTTTTTTTTTCGTGACGCGAAAACGCAAAATGCAAAAGTGTGCGGCAAAAAATCAAAAGTTATATAGTAAGTACAAGAATGATATAGTAAGAGAATAATCAATGGCAGTATAATCGCAGCAGCAAGATGAAAGATTCTCAGAGAAAAAGATATATATATGTATATATATAATATATGCGTATATTCTGTGTAGAGTAATCCAATAAATACCATCGAGAGAAGGAAAAAAGTCCGATACCTGTACCTGTACAGACCAATGCACAGCATTCCATACGACTTTAATGCTGCGACAAAGAGGTCACCGTACTTGCCTCCTTCGCCATATTGAGCCAATGGCCCGTCGTACAATGCGATTTGACCTACTCGACATCGATCTCTATTTGCCAGACTATCAGGTGTACTGTAAATAAATAAATAAGTCAATTGTGCATTATTCGAAATATGATACATTTTTATTGACACTGGTGTTAGTAAAAACACTTGGCATTGGTAAAAAGTATCATTAAAATAGTATGAAACATTTTTACACTATCGTCCGTAAATGGTTATAATGAGTACACGTTCTAACAGTTAAAAATACAAATTCCTATGAGTATATGTATAATTCGCTCCTCGGATGTTTCATTCGTCAGAGCACGCAACCACTGTAACCATAATCTTGGTTACAGATTGCATACTTAGACAAGTTTATGTTTAAAATTAGCAAATGCCCCGTGAGTCGTGAAGAAGGATGTATGTGTCAAACTTCATCCGATTTACCTATAACCTCCTCGTAAACCTGCTCCTTCAGCGAGAATTAACTCTAACTCAGGCGTTGCTCCACCAGTGATTAGAGATCGAATTAAAGTCAGCGCGTTCTGGTTAAAGTACGTCTGTCACAGAAATAGAAGCAAATATTACGATTAATATAAAGATATAAGTTACGAAGTTGAAGCCTGTTTCTAATGAATAATAAAATAAATGACAATAGAGTGATAAATCACCAACTAACGCTATCACAATCGTCTAATTTATATTTACAGAGAAATTCATGTAATTTATTAGTAATTATATATTAGTAGTTAACATTTATACGACGCCACAGTAAGATCTTTAGTCAAATACTAACATTATAATCATAGAATACTACTAACCGTCGACATTAATGAATCTAATACGCTGACGGCAAAGGCAGTACCGCAAGCAAACGGTTGGGTAAGGTACAGTTCTGTGTCCGGATCATCGTCGTCGTCCTGGTCAAGGAACTGCACGTTGCTATCATTTACGAGTTCTGTTAACAAAAACATGAACATATAAATGGCGTATTAACTTCCTCAGTGATAATAAACCAATCAGAAAAACAATAAGTAAATTCTTTATCCTATATATGAAGATTTCAGCTGAAACATATTTTTCATTTTTCATTAAAGAGCAACTTCAAAATTCGATGTATTGCCAACTAATTGCACATGGAAACTATGTTTGCACTTGATTTTGTGATTAAATATGTGTTTTTGTCAGCTTCTTGGACATTTAAAAAACATCAATGACATATGTTACGCAGACTAATATCAATCAAATTAAACTAATATTATTCGTTTCTTGCAAAACAATTCTTTTGTGAATCTATTTCCGAACACTGTGTTATCTATTTCCAAACAGCTTGTGTCTTCGAATCTGTCGCATTATTTTTCTTCGCAACAATTCTACGTTAAAATATTTTTATACAGCTACCAAGCGACGTGAAAGTCAGAAGATTGACAAAAATAGATTCACATTGTTTTCATGTGATATTCATATAAAATAGTAAGTAAGATGTACCTGTTATCATTGGCACGTTTGCTCCATAAACTGATCCCCGTCGCTGCAAAACGATTGGGCTGCCAACTGCGGTCAAATTACCTTGCTCATTATTTGCTGGAATTGCCACTTAATATTTAATAAAATGTACAGGATAGGATATAGGCAGTCGTTCAACTTGAAAGTTCATTAAAACACGAGCTTTATATTGAGAGGATATTACGAACCTTGGCTGAGCACTCCAATGGTGTCGTCGAATGTCATAGCTTTGATATTAAGGGACGCGAGGATGGCTTCCTTGTCGGCGAGGGTGGGGTCATCGTTGCTAGGCACTTTAGCCGACAGGATACAACACATGTCGCACAGATTCACGTTAACGGCACGCAGATCTGCTCTGCTTAATGGTGAACCCTACCACAGTACACGTAATTACATTGCAAATGCTCATTCTTAAATTCTGACACTTCTTTCTTCTTTTATAATATATTGTTGTTAAAAAGAATTATATTAGTTCGAAACGTTTGATCTTATATTAAGTTATAATATGAATTCGCCTTACATAGATTATAGTAAATATAATGAATATACAGGATAAATTTATGCAATAAATAAATAAACAGGATAAATAATTACAATCGTATATTTGAGTCTATATGTTGTAAACATACAAAACTTCGTAAATTCATAAATTCTAGTAAAGCGGAAAATTTTTATTTTCAAAGTGACACAAACAAAATGCAAATAAACTATGCAGATATATTTATTTAAAGTATAATAAAAAACAATCTAAATAATCGGAGAAGATTCATGTTATAGTATAGCAAAAGAAAGAAATTGAGTAATTGAAGAAGATTTATATTATAATAATAAAAAAGTAATTAATAGTTAGTAATAATCAAAAAAGAAATTGAATAATTATAAAAGATTTCTTACGTTTAACACCGAAATCTTTGGTAGATTCTGCAACATCTTCCACTCGCGGCGGATGTAATCCACAGACCCAACTATTACTACGTGTTTAAGCTCGTGGTAATGAAAATTGGAAGCTCGTAATGGCATGACAAGGTTTCTCAGTCCGATGAGAGGCGAATCGGGATCGGCGAATAGGCAAACAACAACATGTCCATTTAGAACTGTCATCGCCGCCTGATTACGATCCAGTATGCAGTCTTCGAGGTTACGGGATGGACTCCAATGGAACATACCCGTTGAATCGTACTTCATTTCGGTCTTTTCGAAATCGAAGTCCTTCGCCTGATCGTCAGCTATTCCGACTTGAAGACCACCGTTGTTATTCACGTTCGTACCGCCCGAGGCTCTGCTCGTCGGCCTAAAAATATAATTTTCACTTTTACTATACAGAAATCGCTGTTCACTTTTACTCGATTAAATAACAAAATAAATACTAGTAAAATACTAGATTTATATAATACGCGCAAGTAGATGTAATAACATCTTTCATGACTAATTTTTTGTGTTTTTAGCTTTACTTCAGCTCTTTAGCTGTATTCTATTCTATCCTATTAAAGCTAGTAGTCCTGAAATACTCAAGCGAATGAATACTAGTTGAAACTATAGCTTAAGTAAGCAGTATAGTTATATAACTACTTATCCTTTGTTTTCCTTAATTATTTTACTATGTTTCCCCTAACAAATTAACTCATTAATTGCCAACTGTTATCTCTAAAGTAGTTGTTTCATATATATATTTTCTTATTTAACGAAAAATTTTCATTCAGAGATCGCAAAATATCATGACAGTTAATGAGCGTGTGTATCTTAAACAGCAAAACTATTTCGATTATTGCAATATCTTACGTCGCAAATAAATGCCTTCCTGTATCTAGTATACAAATTGCCAGATAATCATGCGTGATATAATAGAATTAGTAAGTACATTAATTACATCATAACCGACAACGAACGAAAAATTAGACACATTCAACCTTAAAATACTCTCAAGATACTCTGGACTAGTTTATAAAATGGGCTGTGTTAATTTCATTGCAAGTTACTACGGATTACTGGATATAAATAAATGTCTGTCTTTAGTAATTAATTAAAAGAAATTAGCGAAGTTAAGTTACACGAAAATGTAATTATACTCGCTGAATCGATTATGCTTTAAAATTGTAAATTGGATCGTTTATAACACAATTTCTTCGGACTCGTTGCCATTTTTTAAGATGAAACAAAAGTTTCAGTTTGCTGTAAGTGTTCATATACTCATGCAGATTAATTCATGAAATTCATTATAATGGCAGATATTGTTCATGCCTGTAGCAATTTAATTGATAGTTTATTGGTAAAGAGTGAAAATGTAGCAGAGAATAAAGCGAAATAAAAAAAGCGAAAGTAACTACGAAATCACATGGAAGAGAAAGCTTGGAGAAGGTTCTGATCGTCAAAGAAAAATTTAATTTTTACATAAAGAAGATAATTAGAAGAGGAAAATGATTGGAATACGCTGCAACATAAGCATTCGCATGCAATCTTGGCAAGCAGATTTCTATATTGCAAATATATTCAATCAAACGTATAGTGTAGAAGAAAGAACAGCGCGCTCAACGTGACAGTTAACGTAACAAAAGAAGCGTACATGAGCTTTTTGACTTCGTAGGCGAGATGGTAGCCAGGGTATGCGGACTCCTCTTGCGATCTGGAATCAGAAGGCATTTGAAACGTTGGATTCGTCGATTTGTAGACGCTCTTTTCTTCGTTCGCCATCGAATAACGTTAAATCATAACAATAAGGAAACAAGAATGAAGAAGTTCATTTATAAATAACAATGACAATACATAATGATTTTCATGATTGGCTATGAAATTTGACAATTTCGAATATTTGATTTCTTTTCATCTTTTCTTTTTTTCTTTAAAACGTAATGTACGATAAAATGATTCATTTCTGGATCAGTAACATTAAAAAATGAAAAATATATAAATGTAAGAATTATGTAGCTTCCTCTATAGGAAGTATTTGCTTTGATAAAGTTTGACATCTATTCTATATTGATCAAACAAATGTGAAGAATGGATATAATTGCAGTCTATTCATGGGAAAAAAATAAATACTGGGATAAATTCGTTGTCCTCGTTCTAAACAATGATCAACACAATAAGTGTGGTGCAAACAAGCGGATTTCATCATATAGGGATTTCTCACGTTTCAGCTGTACATATACAAAATTATAAAAGCACAGACAGCGGTCCTACCATAACAGGTAAAAGCTGGTCATTGGATATCGCGTAGGAAAAGGAAGAATTTATATTTCATGGGCTGCTATCAACTTGTTAACATGCGATATAATACTTTCGTGAGCCATCGAATAAAAGAGAGGAAATAAATGGAAAAGAAAATATTATACCTGAGTATTACATCGTGTAACTCTAACAATAATTATTTACTTTTTAGCACGAGGAATATTAGACTTCGCAGAGATATCTCTAAATAAATCTATTATTTTCAGCTTTCTTCGGTATAAGCAACAATTTGAGTGACGGAAGTTGTTACGGTATTACGATATTAATTGAATTAAAAATTAATTACAAAGAAATACATAATCTCATTACAACAAAAAACTCTGCTAAAACGGTACTATATTGGCTTTGTCCTCATTTTATTTTTCGAGCTACGTACGCTAGGAAATAGATCATCAATTAAAAGGATGTCTTCCACCAACTGTAAAAGTTATACCTCTAATTCTGCATGTCACAGTTTGTTACGATACATGGACCCAATATACTGCTAGTTCGTAGCCATCACGAACTTTTGCGTGTTGCTAGAAGGATAAAGGGAAAACAGGGAATGTCTATTTTTAATGAATTTACGTTGTACAGCGCCTTTTATTGATAGCAATTCCTGCAGAAAAGTTCCGTTCTGGAACCGCAGAACAGTTTCAGAATATACTGTTTCGATAAAATTAATCGCAGGAAACTAAATAATGAACAAAACTGATCGTACAATATGTAACCTGTTGCAAGATCACTTGAATTTATGAAGATGATTCTGGATCGCATGGAAGTTCTCTACCGAGAATAGTAATAATAGAATATTTATCGTCACCTATGTTGGATAACTTTTAAAAACATGCTGATTAAAGGAAAATAGATGCAAATATATCGTTGAAAGAATACTGTGTCAGACAGCGTAGTGCACTCTGTAAAGATAAATTATTTCATCGAAGATTCTTTTAACAGAGTAGTGTTCTTATATTTTGTAAGATGAATCGTTTCGAGTAATTTCTTCGACATTCCATTAGGTTATTCAAAGTACATGATTTAAAATGATTTCATGATGGTATTACAAAATGTATGTGATTTTGTTAGCGATTAAAAACAAACATCTTACGATGTATATGCAAAGATGAATTTTGTTCGACTTACGTATTAAGAGTGAACTAAACGATGTACAGTTTGAATAACCCATTGTATACAGCTTAAGAAAATTGTGTGGAAATAAAAGCTCGAGTCGTTCTACTCGTGCAAATAGAGGAGAAACAGGATCAACCGTAAAGTTCGTACAATAATGAGAGTGCTTAGATGCAGACAGAGAAGTCACCAGGAAAAATTCACCACGAACTGCTGCTGTAATTGTGTACACATACTTCGTTACTATATAACAACCGAATATATTAAATCACACTTTATATAATTGTGCTTGTATGTATATATAGTGACCACGTCTAATTAAACTTTGAGTGCACAAGAATTACTTTTTAACGTAAAATAAATAAACACAAGATAATTTTGCGGTGAAATAAAATTTGAAAATAAAATTCCAGCAACATTCTTTTTCTTTTCGATCAATGAGTTCAATAGTTAACGTGTAATTAATTCTCAGTAGTGAAATTCGCACGCTGTTTGTTAATGTGTAATGAAATATTTATGGCAAGTGATAAAAAAATGCGAACAATGAAGAGCGAATGCAAGGACGATGCACGTCCATGTTGTACACATTAAAGAGAGGATTAGATTTAAATTAAAACGAATACCTCTGATTGTACGGTTGATTTGGACTGGATAAACTGTCATTCGTCGCTCGATTCACATTCGGTTTCACCTTATTCACCTGCTTTGTTGAATTCATCATGGTCATCCCGACGGAATTCCGGTGATTTCTCATCGCTGTAACACGATAATATAATATTATACGCACGTGTATATATGAGCAGTATTTATATTTTTATTAATTATTATGTATAATACAGACCACGATTATTAAAACACCTACTTTGTGTAAACAAAACTGTTTAGACATTTGATAGAAACTGAAAACGCTACTTTCATTTTCTAATTATTTTATTATAAATCTGTTCTTTTCCTGCTTATAATGTAAAATTTATCAAATAGATTTATCAAATAGTTGCTTTCCAACGTAAGAAATTCTTTTCAAAACTATATTAAATATATTAAATAGCGTAAAATGTATTGAACTTTTTCAACGTAAGTACGATAAGTACATAGATGTTCCAATATTTTTAGCCGACACTGTAGTTATATAATATTATATTTCTAATGGATATAGATGTTCGTTTGTAATTACCGTTTGGATCGTCTCGGTCGCGACTGATCTCACCTAAAATTCGTAAATTAGAATTAAATTCTGTATAAATTTATATTTTTTAACGTAGCTAATAGACAAAGCAACAATGATTAAGACAAATTACTCAGTGCCACGCTGATCGTGGCCTAACTTCGTTTGTTATAACGCACTTTACTTTTTATCGACAAGAGCCTATAGCCTCATGCTTACTTACACGCGTACTTCGTCCGAAATTTTCCGTACGTGCCATCTTTTCAATTTTGAATAACTAGAATTGCTATGGACTGACAAAGTACTTATGGTTTTCAAGAATATGTCAATTACACATATACTATTATATTGGCAAATGAAAAAAACATTCTTGCTCTATTAAAGTTACGCTAATACTGTAGAAGTTGCATCATATTAAAGAAAAGTTGACGAATATTATCCTTTGAAAATAATAGTTTAAGAATAATCATTTGATAATAAAATTCCCTTATTTATTTAAAATTATAAAAATTATTCCTGTATTTTTATTATTTTTCTAAGTCACTTTTCAAATAAATTGGCGGTTGATGTTATTATTGATAAATCATAAAATACAGTGAAAACATTCATGAATATTTATTTTCCACTTATTTGGTGATAAAATTTCTTAAATCTCAAAAATGTGACAATCATAATAATATTAACATTATGTTATTGATATACTACCACCCTTAAAATAAGTAACTTTTACAGTTAACAATATTCATGCATTAAATGATCTATTATTAAAATATCAATTGATTCATTTCTGAATACAGAACACATTTTTCTTCTGAATAAAAAAGAAGAACTCGCGTGCTAAAATTTTGTAACGAGAACCTCCTTAAAAGAAAATCTGACGTATCGATGAAAACCAAGAAACATTCACGAACGCAAGCAATTTCTAGCCATCGTGGCACGCGCCATTTGCATAAGTCAAGAAAAAAAAATTAGCATTTGTCTTGTTAATCGAGTGTGAAACACCACCTATATTTAATAAATTTAAAAAATGAAACGATCAAAAATATGAAAAAATTGTGCTGTGTCTAATATTACCATAAAAAATAAATAAGAAATTATACTGTGTCTGTTTATCTACCGTGCTTTCTACAACTATCAATTTGTTCATTTTACACTTGATATTAAAAATTACACAAATAAAACGCATAATATGTAAATGACAATAAAGTATAGTATATACTGAGGACATATGCGAGTCACACATATCAAAGAAGAAATATCGAAAAAGTATTTCTAAGCATCCTAAACCAAATAATATAATCTACATAGAACACAGAAAATTCCATCGTAAAGATCGAATATCACTCAAAATTTCTGAATTCAAACAGCATTTCTCAAACTATCCACGAAATTTACGTGTTGTAAATTCTTTTACATTCTTTTCCTCGCTGAATAATTGGTTTCTATCATACGTATAGTGTTTAGTTTTGCAAGAAAGTTAAAGAGTGAGAAACGCTGATATCTTTAAATTCCTGCTTCACTACTTACGCAGACGAACACCAGCGAATGTTTTGCATATTTTGCACAAATTAGATGGAAAGGTGTGTTTGTCGCGGATAAGGTTATCAAGCTTTCGGATTGACTTTCTTTCCTGCACTATTACGTTACCGAATAGTCCGAGTCAATTCTTAAATATAAATGGCTCAAGCTATTTATCAATATTTTATTACCTCGAATTATTAGTTAGTTAGCACTCAAGTTAAATAACCAATTCTGTATACCGAAAAGTATACGACGCTAGATTATAACATTTCCTGTGATAAAAATTTCAAATAAATTAAGTGACTCATATTACTCGAAATTATTTGAAATTATAAATAATTACTTTGCACTCGAGATATATAACTAATTATATATAAAATGTATATGATAATTATAATATTTCCTATGGCTGATACTTCAAATAAATTAATCATTGTGTTTTGTCTATAAATCGATGTTGCTTCGAAACTATAATAATCAGTAGAACCAAATTAAAACGAAACATAACCGATGCTAGAGTCTAGTAACTATGAAACTCTATGATGATCGTACGTTTTTATAATAAATCACAGTGGTTTTTGTAGAAAACATTAAAACAAAAAACGAAAGAAACGGAAAGAAAAAAGATTATGTGTCGTCTAATATGATTGCATGGTGAGAACTAAAGTTAAACTACAAAAAAGTTGTCTGTACTACGTTTGTAGGAAATTAATAAAACTGATAACATAAGATGCAAACTATAACGTATCTACTGTAGCTGCATGCACTCATCGAAACCGGAGAAAGTAGTAAATAACGAGATCGTGATACAATCAATGTTTCAATTTCAAAAATATAATTTGATTCATTTTATAGATTTACATTCCTCTCTACTTTCTCCAAAATCGAAATGAAAATATTAGTAGCGCGCTTTTAGATACATATTCCATATATATTTACAAACAGTGCTGGAGTTTTTTCAATTGAAATTTCTCATGTAGGTACTATTGAAATCTCATTGTTATCATTAGTTTTTATATAAAAGTTTCGAAAAATATTTTTGTTCTTTCTTAATGCAGTAACTGGAAACAATTGTTTAATATGATCATTATTTTTTGAATGAAATTCAATTAATAATACAATAAATTTGAGAACATTTGAGAAATTTGTAACATTATCAGTATTCTTTATTTTCCAATTTATGGAGTTGACGGTTCATATAACTTTATAATATAAATATACTTTTCATACTACATATCCTTCTGGTTTGCAATTTATTTAGCTATTGGAAATACTTCGTTTATTTGCGATATTATACCAACAGGTGGTCTTTATAAATCTATAAACTAATAAATATTAAATATATCGTTACTATCAATCATACATAAATTTAATAAAAATATAACCAAAGATTGCGAAAAATCAGTGATAAAAGCATACCTTCCTGATTTGAAAGTTATAATTCAAATTATTACTCTATTACACATTATTATTTATTTCTCATTTGCTACCTGTAACTTCGTATCTATTTTAAGCATGTATCGACAGTTTTTAAACAATCATTCCAGTCCAGATCTAAAAATATTTGAAACCCGGCACTGTTAGAAAAACAAAATCAGTCGAAAATGTCATCATGTTGAATCCCTAGAAAAAAGTAAAAAATCAGTCGATGAAGCGTATTCGTCATGATGCATAGAAAAGAAAAATCAAGTAATAAACAGAAAACAAGAAAGAACATTAGAAAACCGAGTGCAGATAGTTGTTAAAAAAAAGTGTTAATCGAGAGAGCGAAGCACTTTCTTTCGTGAAGCAGCTCTTCGAGTTCCTTCGTCCAAGAGACTGAAAGCGATTGATTACAGTATACCCGTATAATCATGTGGTTCATCAAAATTAAGAAGGGCAGCTTGCAAAAATTGTAGCACGGTTTTGATTTGAGGTGTAACTGTACCTCTTACGTGAACCATCTTGGGCAGTTCTGGCGGAGTGAATGTGGGGGGAGGATGGTGGTCGTCTGTAACAAACCACTACATATGTTAGCTACCCTAATTACCTAAGGCCTAGTTCGCTACACTATCGCTACCACTGGCCATTCCTATGCTTGCGCTTCGGTTAATTAAACTTTAGCTCCGTTGCAGCCATTTATCGATTTTTACAAATTGTTCATTCCACAAGAGAAGAGCTTTAGATTATATTTTCTAATTGATTCTTCTTAATTTTCCATTCATGAAGAGGGTGTCGTTGTATGATAATTTTTAATCAATTTCTTCAATTTTCACATTTATCAAGAAAATAACATTTGATTGCTATTTGAATTTTTGTACATTAATAAAATTAATCTTGCTACTATTGTAATTATACAATTACAATAGTAGCTATATATCAACTGTATAACGTTGATTATACAGAATATTATTCTGTATATTATTGAAATTATTTTTCCATACGATATTATTCGAATATTTCAAAATACATGCGTCAGTGTTTGAATAAAAGGAAAATATTAACAATTATTCTGTATCCATGTTAGACTGACAGAAGAGATCGGGAAGTAAGCCTTAACATTATATCAAGGTACATACAGATTGAACTATTTGTAATGTAATTCTCTATCTTTTCACTACGTGCTTGCGTGAAGAATCGAAAGCAAACATTTTTTAAACGAGCACATTCTTTCTAACGTGTAACACATGTATGTACCAGGTATTATATGTATATACCATCTATTTACACAATAGTTTATTAACTAATAATACTAGTAGATTAACAATTTGCAAGTCTTAGCCGTGGATTTCTTTTTAAGATGTTTACAATTATAAACAAAATCAACAAAATTTTCATTCGTAAAATTTATTTATAAAACTGTAACAAACTTATTGACAAATAAAGAATTTATTTACTAGTAACTTGTAACTTGTGATTAATAGTAGCAAATAAAATTTCACTAATAATATTAGTCCAATTATACAGTTGGCCTAGGAGACAAATTATATGCAAAGAAATTGTAAAGGAATATAATTTGTGAAGAAATAAAGACTTACGTAGCCAGTCTACATTTTGGAAACAGAATAACGTTTCTATTATCCCTGACTGGAACAGAGCTTGTTCTAATTAAACAATTGTAAGTAATCTAGTCGAGATATTACTTTGAAATCTTCTGTTTTGAAGATTGCTGCTCGTTGCAACGCGGACGAGTCCAGAAGTAAAGGAGACACTATTCAATTGTGCACGATATTAAAACAGGACAAAAAACAATCTGTACATCGTAAATCTCCTCCGCGTTGTACAAATGTAGCCTAAAGTAGTGGCGAACTATATACACGTTCTCGTAATAAAACTTGGAAGCACTGTGCACAGACAATACTGATTTCATGCTAAAATTCACAGAGGTAAAGAATGAAAATCGAAGAAATACAGAGAAATTAATTTTCTATATAAAATAAAGGAAACGATTTTTTTTTGTTAACTAATTATAGTAGAAAAATAAAAATATTATCTTTACCTCTGATAAACTATATATTCTATTCTACCATTCTATGATTACGTAGACATGCAGTAATAACTTCTTACAATGTGAATATTTACTCGATATTGCAAGTGCAGTCTTTGATAGATATAAATTCGTGCGATAGATTGGGAAATTCGTGAGAGTATTCGAAAATATTGTTAGATTTCTACCGTGTCAAAGCAGAGTTACAAAAGGGGAGATATCGTCGGTGGTGTAGAACTAATGTGAAACTCGTCGTTTGCAAAACTATTCGCGAATCGAATGCAGCTCTTTATCTTGTGAGCACTTTTCTTTTGCCATTGGCGTCGTTAAGCTCCTAACATAAGCTTAACTTGTCCGAGGGGGGGAAACTGTAGCGCGTGTAAAAGGTCACTTTATACTCTTGTCATGGCGTAGATCATTTTACAGCATTTAATTGATTCTTAAATTTCGATGTTTATTGGTATAAGACACGTGGAATATGAAGTATAAAATATTTATTGTACAATAATAGAGAAAAATCCTTTATTTTTCGAGTCTAGTACTTTCTTCTTTCTTTCTTTTTATCATTTACTGTGATATCAATTACTAGAATATTTATTAACGATATCATTTGAAATGTATATGTTGAATTTTGTAATTCTTAGAAAAGATTGGATTACTTGAGAAAAGCAGTTGTAATGTTTGTTTGACCTTTTTTAATTTATTTTTTATAAAAAAAGGGATTAATATAAGATTGACTACAGTAATTTTTGTGTTGTATCAATTACACACGTATATGATACGTGACTATAGTGATATGAGATTATAGTAGTACATGATGATAACTTTAAAATACTAAAATTCATTTCATGTTCTAAAGAGTTTTTCCCATTAATATATATATTATTAACTAATATCGTTCTGAGATACTTCATCTTTAAAAAGGCAAGGATCTTTCTTTATAAAATTCTCAATGCTTCAAAAGATAGATCAGGCAAATTGAAAAATAATATTTGACTAATAATATAGAAATATATTAGAGGTACCAATAAACATATAAACATACGAATCGAACACGTAAAATACAACGAGACATTACGATACATCCAGTGACCATGTACAGGCTACTGTATTATCATCTATGCCTTATCATTATAAAGATTCTCGCGGCAACGTATGCATACATATTATGTACATAAATATTGATTATACACCCGCTCTATATTAGACTTACTTGCATACGAGAAGTCTTCACCTAAGTAGAAGTAGAGGACGAAGAGAAGAAAGTTCAAACAGATAGACACATAGAAAGTTAGTTAAAGATATCTTTTCTTCATGTTCCGGTGTACAATAATGTGTTTGTATGTGCACGTACTCGCGGCCACGTATATGCATGGTAATATATGTATATATATCGGTGGTTTTCTACATGTGCGTGCGTCGTGCACACGCTCGCCTACGTGTAATGTTTCGTGATGATGTACATAGATATACATATATGCACGCATGGATCATAGATGAATTACAGGTGAGAGAGAATGATCGTGTTAAGGCTCCGATGAGCGGTGCGAAGTGAAACTGTCGATTGATTTTTCTTACCCTCCTTCTATATACTTTTTTTTTTATCTCCCGTTTATACTATATCCCGTAACATCGTTCACATTTTCACTTTTTTACGCGACACGCGAACATTGAAGTAATCACGCAGCTTATTTACTTGCAGCAGATTCAATCGTGTTAGTACACGTATTATATCAGGATTCAAGATTAAACTTATTTAGGTGCTTGAGTATCCAAAGATCTTTTTTTCTTTACTCTTTTCTCATATAGTTAATATTCTCATCTTTAATTTGAGCTTTTTTATGCTGCTTACTTTAGGTTAATAGAACTACAAAGTTATGTCGATTATAAAAATTGTAAAGCTGTGTGCGACAAATTATGGAGAACGATCGATCATGAATACGGAACCGTCAAAGCATTCGATTAGCAGGGATATTATCCGAATTCATCAATTGCTTTTCCTACGATAGAGTAACTAAAATACTGGAGAAGGAAACGTTCCAATTTACTTGATATTTTGTAGAAGTTAAATAGTTCAGATGAAGTACGGGATATTACATTTAAGCCAGACGATGGAATATCTTGCTAGATATCGCAGGTATCAAATATATATTCTTTGAAAAGTTGCAAAGATATAAAGCGGAACATTATGTAGCAGGTCGTAGAATTTGTTCGAACAAATGCTATCGTATGATGAATAAAAAGGCATAGACTGTCATTTAAAAAAATTAGATTGACTTTTATAAGAATATTTTTTTGGTAACTTCAATCCGTTTTAAGGTATTCCACTGTTCTCACTTAAGTGTAACATACTGTATATATGTATATTGATATTTATTTGTGTTTGAATATTCTCGAAAGGTATGATTGAGACATAAAAGCACATGGTTTTCTTGGAATGTAGTTTGCGATAACTCGAAGCACATAAGTACTGCACACTTAATATAAACACCTGTAATCGTTCAACATCTGCAACATGTTTCAGAACACTTAAAGAATTAGAAGTAATTAAATATCAGGATATCGAGGAACGACTTCTCCAATGATAATCACATATCGACTCTGCCATAGATCGTATAAATAAATCACGCAAATAAACACTAATTCTAAGATATTCTAAGAACATGTCGAATAGATATAGTTAGATATTGAACACCGATGCAAGATCAAATTGGAAGTAGTTAAAAAAAAAAAAAAAACTCAAGGCAATCACATCGCCGCGAAGTTCCGTTCGGATTAGACTTGTAATAATTCACTCACAACAATAACCATCGAAAAAAAGACACTTACATACCTCCAGAGAACTACATTCAAAACGACATCGATAGAAATATAATGTAAATAGTAATTTCGGTTGCAAAAGTACAAAAAAATGAGAAATAAAAGACAGACATCACACCAATAGGAGTTCAAAACACTAACAGTAGTCTACTTCGAAACCAATTAGTATCAAATTCAGATAAAATCACATAAATTAGCACAACGAACACGTTCATGATATATATATATTCTAATTTTGAATACGAAATTAAGAAACTACATATATATATATAAAAAAATGATCGAACGTTGTGCTGTTTGTTTCATGTATTCGAACAAAGATTTGTTTTTCAATTGGAAACCTTGATATTCGAGTTTCTTAAATAACTAGGCCATGATGAATCATTTAGCTTTATAATTTCCTTCTTCTAACTGATACATTAACACAGCTATGCAAATTCAAAAATACTATGTATGTCAAATTCGTAAAATTATTGAAAATGATTCACGCGGCTTAAATGAGTATTGAAAGGAGGATTTCTGCGTTTAACCTTTAAATCGAATATTTCGCCAAACGTATACTCGTTACTTTCTGCATTTTTTAAATTATCAAATTGAGTATCATAACACTATTACTAGAATTATGAAACTAAAATTGAATATTCAAAAATTTCATGTAATACTGTTCAAAGACATAGATTCAAGGTTATATTGATTTAAAGGCCATACGAAACTAATATACTCTTTGATCAATTTCGACTATATAGTCGTATTTTACTTAACCATGGGGAGAGGCTAAGATTAGACAAAAAAAAAAAAAAGAAAAGAAAGATACAAGGGAATGACACGTGGAAGACAATCTACATTCGGGGGATACATACTTGCTCTTCCAACCATTTGAACAGCTCGCACGCCTTTCCGGAATGTGGCCACTGCCCGAAGGGAGGAGAACCAGAGCTGTTAGTCGTTATACCAAAATAATGTGAACCTAAATACTGGGTGGAGGGGCAGGTGGTAACAGGTAAGGGGGAATTCACGCGTTGGTCTCCACCGATTTATCACGCTGTTTTATAAATATTCATAGATATCTCGAAGAGACTACATAATATAGTACTGTATATATTATAGTATATATTACTATATAATATACTGTATATTTATATTCATATTGTATATTATATTGTATATTATACTATAATATAGTATATTATAGCATATTACTATATACATTAGGATATAATTTACTGTAAAACGTGACAATCGATAAAGATGTGATCAACATTGTTGATTTAAAGCATCGTTGCTTTAAATCAAATTTCAGTCTGATATGAGGACTGGAGCACAGAGAATACACAGCAGGTACGTGGCCCATATTGAGTTTATACAGTGGCCGATGATATTCATTTAGTCAGAGATCGTATTCTCTTTCAGACTCGATTAAAATATTAAATATCACAATGTCGACGTTATTGTTGTGATGTCAGTGAATGATATCAAATATGCGCAACATGTGAGGGGAGAATGAAGTATTTTTAATCGGTGTGTTCGATAAACCCTGGGCATCGATTATCATCATCCGTGTAAATTTAGAACTAAAGGTGCTTACACCGGTGGCATTCACTTTGCAAGTATTTCACTTTTGGTTGGTTCGTTGTAAACTACAAATGTCACGGTTATAAGTACTTTTAAAATTCTCTTCTTCACACAGGATATATACACATATACAGGCACACCTATGCACACAGATACACTCACACAAATGCACCTAAGCGCGTATGATTCGCTTTCATTTCATATTAAAGGGTCGCAGCAGTTTCATATGCAATTTCAAACACAACCTTCCCCACTATTGCAAATATATTTCCTTTGTTGAAACCATTTATATAATTCATAAAGATATAGTTCGTTGCAATGATTCCGGTTAATTATTCTCAAATAATTCGTAAATTCTTAGATTTTCTAGATAATCCCATCCTGCTAACTTGTACCAAATGTATACATATATTATATGAAGTAGTAAGTAAAGCGTAGCTTTAGTTCTACCTAATGTTGGTTAGTTTTATAATGTGAGGATAATAGGCAGAAGAAAGATATAAATAAATATTTATCTAGCTGCTGGTCATAGAAAGATTACATGTGTATTTAAACTCAAGTCTATTTGAAATGCTGTTGTTTCAGTTAATCTGTCTAATCAGAAAACAAACATGTTTCTAATGTTTCGCATGCAGAAAGATAGAAGACGACAGTTCTGTGCTGAACAATGATGCAGAAATTGGAATGTAGAAGAAAATTCCTTTTATGAAAGAAAGAATAAACTCATTGACCAGAAATTAAAGAACGAGAATATAGATTTAGTCACTGTTACGATACAGATTGTTGTAGAATTTGCAATCAATTGTACCTATAAGTAAAATGAATTCCTCTTTTTCTAAATAAATAAGTGTGAAAACTCAGTGACCGAAGATAAGAAGCAAGAGATACTGTTTGTTTAGGATATTTATCAATAACTGCAAGAGGAAAGTAACAGAGAAAAATATGTGACTATAGAGCAATATATGTGTACTTGTTATCTCATTCGAGAAAGTAAGTAGAATTTACGAACAGAATACAACAATTTATGAAAACAAAATTCGAAAGATAAAATTAGAAAATAATATTCCACCTTGGAAAGACAAAGAATTCCCTTCAATAAATGAATAAATTATTTTTGTAAAATGTTAAGAAGTGATACAAACAGTGATGTTCTTTCATTTCTGCAAATGGAACCATCTTACTAACTAAAACTTGTGAAAATTTTCAATTATTTTACTATAATACTGCATATTTTTAGTATACGAAAGATAGCCTCCAAAAAGGAATCAAACGATTTTACAGATATTTAACAAATTCCCCAATATTTAATCAACTCATAAGTCAAACCAATCTGTAAATCGACAGATGCTCGATATATTTGTGATAATCCAAGAAATTGAGAGAACTGTTTAAAAAACGAAACAGTCACATTTAAATTGCAAACATAAGAAAAATAATGAAAAACAAGGTTTGATATAAGCACACCGAACAACGGTAAAGAACGATAGTCATTGGCAAGCCTGAAACGAGCAAATGTTCTTTAATCAGTGAAAAGTAACAGCCAGGAACGTGTAGACACAGAATATACGATTTGATAGAACGTGCTTAGCAAAAATTAGCATATCTGCGAAAGCGACGTTTTCTTAGTGAGAACTGAAGCGATAAGTATTCGCATTAAACGCAATCCTGTACATATACGACGTGTGAACGATGTTCGTTCAACTTGAAATTGACGTTGCTGCTTCGTTCGAGAAACAATGATCGCCAAATATGTTAGCTCTAGCAAAAGCCCAGCGAGAAACAATACGAATCGAACGATGTCAAATTACAGAACGTTGAAACACAGGTATCGTGGAGTAAGTGCGTGTGACGGTGAATTACTTGGAACATCGAGATTTGCATTCGTTTGCATCACTTACGCCAGCTTACCTGGTTAATTCAACTGAGCTCTGATTGAGTCAATCGTTTCTTTGTTCAAAAATAAATATCGCGCGAGCACACGAATAATATTTATATAAATATAATATAAATAATATCATCTAGTATAATAATATAATTTATATCAATAATATTTATATAAATATGCCAATAATATAATAATAACGTTGATATGTGAAAGCATCGCGTATTAGGCTCTTATATTTATGTATCCTAAGATTTGACTCAAACAGAGAGAATTTGTCAGAATAATGAACGTTTTTCGTGATACGTTGCCCCGGATCCGAATCTGTAATTTTCTTTCACGATTATTCTGACAAAATTGTAGATACGGTTCGACAAAGGATGTGCATTAGGATGAACAGGACGGCAAGGAAGGTACAAAGACGCGTACCGTCGAGGCAACTGCTGTAGGCAGTGTTTCCTTTCACCATGCCGGTCTGCATCATCATCATCCCCACATCTGTAAAAATCGAGCAGTCGGCCCGGACACATATTTGTCAGTAAACACGCAAGGATAGTCTACTGAAATAACTGGTAAATGGTTAAGGGAGGATCGCCGGTTTAAAAAGGGGCTGGGCTAGGAACCAGAGATAACCGTATGTATTAGATTAAATTAAACATACAAGGGAATCCTACGAATTACTATTGAAACTTTTGTACAGCGTGTTCTGGGGCGATGAAACGAAAATTTCATATAAATATAAATTCAAGCCTCTTATTTACCGTACTGCACTTTGTTGAAAATTGATTGTATTTCTCAAGATTATTCCATGGTATTGTGACAAAGGAAGTAAACAGCTTTACCTCAACGCTTTAATGTTAAGTTTAAAAGAGAATATCAAAAGAAAGCTTGTAAAAAGAGAAATAGCAAATAAAAATACAGCGTTCAAAGGAAACAGTCCAACTCAACATCGCGCGACTGTAAGTGGAATAAGCGTCGCAGCGTATAATGCCAGACGTATCCTTAACCTACAGTAGCGAGCGTAAGTAGAAGGAGCGTCAATCCGTATCATGTCAGACATGTCCTATAATCTGCAGTACTTCTTTTACAACGTAGAGTTGAAAAAATATATTTTTCATATTTTGAAGCAACACAAAATATAGATACAAATTTTTAACGTTGTATTATTATACGTATAATATTGTTATGTGTAATTATTATATAACAGTACTTCAAAGAAATCATCAGAAATCAAGTTGGGAAAAAAATTTTCCCTATTTATACGTTTATGATCCTTTCTTCTCATCAATTTTTAACACAATTTCTTTTATGAACCTACATTTATATGAAGTTTTCACTTTATTTCTGAGTGCAGAACATGTTGACAAAAACACGGCATATTACGAATTTCGGTAATACGTACATACTATATATATATATATATATATATATTTATATATATATATTATTTTTATATATATACATATAGTCGTAATTCATTGATTCATACATGAGAATACGTAAATGTGATAAGGATTATTCTATATATATATACTTCATTTCCGTATTTTCGTTCTTAATCTTCACGTATGAATCCAAGAGTAACGGTACTATATTATCATCTGCAAATTTCTTTCCAATTTCCACGATTTACCTATAGCCAGGACAAAGGATACTTAACAAGGTGTACAAAAATAAACTACAAAGCTCCTGAAATATTATTTACCTCCGATGTATTTTTCTCCACCCACAAATTTTCTAGCAATTGCCAAACGACATTAAACATGAACATTTCTGCGTAAAACCAGATAGTGGAAGAGTTCAATGAAAAAACGTTGATTGCCCAGGGTTTAAGATTTAACGTAATGGAAGTTGAATCTTGTACAGACCTTTCGTTCGGATGATTTCAGATGAACTGAATGGTACGTGTGAGTAATGATACGTTGTGTGACATCATGTGAACAAATAGAGTTTACAGAGACTACGTTTACAACGAAATATCGATCCGTGGTTAATTTGCTGTATTCGTGAAGTTTCAGGTAAATTATTACCAAAATTATCACCAAAAAATACCTATGGAACTCGCTTTTGCAGAAAGCGAAACACACGTAGGTTACGTTTTTGATGATATAAGGTCGGAGTAGAAGCGCAGAAGATACGCGGGATTAATTTATGATCAATCGAACCTACCGACCGACAGAGTTTCATCAATGACAGCTGGCACATTGAAAGTTCTCACACGATCGAAGAGAAAATTTTTGTTTAAAGTAAACAGCGATAGTGATTTGAAGAATTGGAGAGAATAGAATAGAGATAAAACAGATAGACAGTACAGACAGACAGAAAATAGAGAGAGACAGAAAGAGGGGAGGGCAAAATTGAAGGATATATTTAACAGAGAAAGAGAGAGAAAATAGAGAGCGAGTGAACTTTTGTACGAAGCTATCGTATCATCAAGGCGTAAAATAGTATTCGAATCGGAAACTAATCATGCATGCAAGGCGAGCGAGAAGGGCACACACTAGAGTGCAGACTAAATTTCCTCGATTGGCCAGGTGGACATGCGCCAACTGACAGAACTATAAAGGGGTTACATATCACGTGTGTGTCAGTGGTATTTCATTTTTCACGTCACGCTATTCGACTGGCAACCAAACAAAAAAACACATTTGTCGATTAATATCGAGCCTCGAACGATCAACAAATTTTCTTTCAATCGAAAGACTCTCAAAAACTGTTCACGATCATCGCACGAACGCTAATGAACAGGCTTCTACACTCTTCGTAACTTCCAAAACCGAATCTTAAAAAATGTGCGCTTCGTTTGATTCGATAAAGAATTCCATATAGGATATCGAGTTTTCCAACACAACGAGAAAAATTGAAAGCACGAGAACGGAACGGAAAACCGTGAAAAACGAATAAATACCCAACTGTGGCATCGCAATCGCGTCGAACAGTGTCTCTGAATGAGGATTAAAGGTGCAATCATCTCATCGCCATTGTCATCGTCATAATCATCACCACCACCGCCTTGGCGTATATATGCAAGATAATGGTTAAAAAACTCGAAGGCATATATGTACACATAATTAAGACACAAAAAGACAGAAATATGCAAAGAGGCAATGATTATAGACAGAGAAAAAGAGGGGACGAAGAATGAGAAAAAGATATTGGTATCAGGAGAAAATAAGTAAATAAGTAGAAACAAGTATAATATAAAAATCATAATAATTGTAGATAATAATTGTAGAGAAAATAAGACCCAAAAATTAAATTTCTTTCCTATTAACACATTAGTGACCGATAATTTTATCGAACACTCAAAATACCATAATATATAAAATATGATTCTGCGATTAAGATAAGATCAAGAATACGGAAAATTTAATTTCAAATATTACATGTTGCGTATGACTTATTGCGTATGGCTTTGTCTTAATATATTTATCGTAAAAATGTTCATATAACTTCGTTTTAAATTAAAATAAACAACAAAATATGTAATTAACTTTATACTACTACATTCTACGAGAGATGGTATATATGGCTTGTTATATTTTTACACAATTATCATACGATATTGAAATACCATGGAAAAACGTCAGTGGTCGTCAATATGTTAATGAAGATAAAACATCAAAATAGTCTCAACAAAAATAAAAGAGGTTTTTAAGAAAAGAAGAGATAGAAGGGAGAAAAATGAAGAAATGAGAAAGAAATGGAGAAAAAATCATGGAAAGAAAAGAGGGAAGACATAAAGGAAATAGTCATAAACGAGATAGTAAAGACTAAGCGAGCGAGTGTGAGACGTTACCTAAGTCCCGGCCCCAGGAGCGCTGCTGCTGCCCCACTAGATCATATATCACAAGAGGATGGTCACAACCATGTCACTTTGTTAATTGTCGCGATAATTACTGCTACGGCTTTCAGTGGCAGAAGGACACAGAGAAAAAGAAAGAGGAAAGGGCGAAGGAATCATGGACAAAGAGAGCTTCCTGTGTGATTCGTCTGGTCTTATAACATTAGTCTTATGTAAAAGTCGTTAAAAAATCTCTCGTTTTTTCTTTTTCTTTTGCGAGTCACACGAAATTCCTTAGCTTCGATCCGCATTGCTGTAACTGATCTTCTATAGAAACTAAGATTCAATATCCTGGTGTGATTCGCAATATATAATATTCGATACATTTAGCGCGCTCTATGTACACAGAGTAATAAACGTTAATTATTACATATGTAATATAATGTAAAGTTCAATAAAACGGAGTTTCGATTAATAAGAAATTCGATAGCAGAGAATTTCAGCGAGAATTATAAATTTATCGATAAGGGCTATCACTAGACTAGAAAGACTTACAATTTTTGCACTTGCACTTCTTGATCAGAGTTTCGTCTTTTATATCCTCGTGGCATGCTTTGCAATAGAACCACGCCCTGCAAATATATTTACAGTAATTAGTTGCTTCGGAAAAATTTGTGTACAGATTGTAAAATAAATAATGAATCGAAAAGAAAGTTTTTCCAGTTTGGCTTAATTAATTAATTAATTGTTTGGTGTCCTCCGGAGATCGAAGACAAAAAATGTAACTTTAGCTAAAACTATATCTCCATGGATAAATTTCGTTTTAATTTATTTTATTCGCTGTTTTTATTATAGAATGATTCTCACCGTTTCACTTCGTCGGCAGATTGAGCAATGAAGAATCCCTGAGTATTTGCTACGATCTTGGCACCACGTGGATTAATTGATATCTTACTATCGCAGCCTCCTTCGCCCTTTATCTCGATTGCCAACAGCAACAGCTTCAACTTCGTGAAGCATAACCTAAGACGAAGCTTTGCATAATATTCTGTGTTCTTCAATAGTATATGTATCAAGAACGAAGTCATAGTTACTCTCTTTACTCATAGATAAGAAACATTACACATAGTATAGTGTTCTAAGGAGAAAATATATGTGCTAAACAAACAAAGCAAAGCATTTATATCGCAAACTAAACATTCAGCATTAAATTTTAATATTTTATATGTTTCGAAGACAACTTAAATTCTATGGTGACTTGAAAGTACAAAGTAACATAATGTAGTGTATAGTATCATTTACGTTGGTCCAAATCGCAATAGATTCTATATTCTAAACATCAAACATAAAGAACAATATCAAGCACGATAGCTAATAGATAACTAAACATATACACACAATGTATTTATTAAATTATTATTTAACTGTTATACTCGAAATCATTTGTAAATATTTTAATCTAAAATTCAATTAAAATTCAATTAATAACGTGACATGTGAGAAATACTGTAAAAAGAATATTATAATCTAATTTTACGAATTTATAACTGTAAATCTTAATTAATATTTTACAGTCTAGGATTAAGTTGCCAAATTAACTGAACATTACTATTTGTTTACATTTATTCTACTTGTATAAAAATTCTTACAGTATTTCCCGCAAAAGCAACTGCTATATAATGATTAATAGTACACGTTAGTCTAAAAGGATAATTACTAGCACGAAAACAAATCTTACCACAAAATATTCATACATAGATATTTTTGTCTACATTCATCACAAGCTTCCAAATACCACGCATTTTCTTCAACGAACAGTTCGTTTCAAGTTTCTTCTCAGATTTACTCTCTATTGACTACTTGATTTAAATTTCGTCCCTTTTACGCGAGCATTTAGAAACTTCTGACAAGTTGGTAAAAGTTTCACACGAATAATATAGAATGTTGGTTATAGCGTGATTAAACACCCACAGCATTACAGAGCGCTTCAAGTGCATGTACTTTTACTTTGTGAAAAATTCCCCTAAAAACTTATTTGAAAATATACAGTAATTTCTTTCCTAATATCGTGATATCAATGAATATACGACACTCTGTTCTGCCACCTCGGTAAGGAAAGAGACAGCAAAAGGGTCATGCAAAAGCAAGCAGTGGAATAGATAGGTTGAGAAATATTAAATATATTCGAATCATGCGAAGATAGAAGAAATCTAGTGCTGTCTAAACTAATTTGCTATAAAATATCCTACGCTAGTCGAAAACTCGGATAAAAGACCAACTAGTGTTGTTGTTGCTTTTAAGCGCAACGCGAATAATAAATGCTAAATGGCGCAATTATAATTAAGAGATGCCTAGTATCTAATAGTACTCGAGTTTAGTAGATTATATTACGTATTCTGGCACACGCAAAATAAATCGTGACAAGACACCAGACATGTGCAAAACTAACAGATTTACTTTAGACTAGACCAATAAAACCCTAAGTACGCATATAGCAAGTGCTGAGTAAACTAACTTTTGAAAAATGGTGCGGTCTTGTTAATCAAGACTAGAAAATTCGTGTCAACCTAACATTCCAATATTTTTATCAAAATTCATAGTTTCATTGTAACTTGTAGTTGCAATGCATAACGATTAACCTTAATTCATTACACAAGTGGTATACACTCTGAAAATGTAAAAAATATAATTTTTTAATTAAGATAAATTACGTTATACGTATATTTTAGTTAACAGTAAGAATAACATTGTTAGGTTTGATTCCTCTGTTCGCAATATGCTTTAGGGATCAACTTAAGTTTATTATACGTATACGATTATTTAACTATTCATAAAAAGTCCTTATTAAAATATTTTAACTACGTTTCCATTGATCACTTCGATTCTTGATTATGTACAACTGAAATTATAAAGTATAAAACTGTTTCTTTTTTTCATTTCAATTTTAATATCATAGAGATTTGATAATGTTCAACATTAGTAATAGTGCATACAATAAATGTAGTGCAAAAATCAGATAAAGGGGCATAACTGTAACGAAGTATAAAGACCAACGTCTCTAAGGATTCAAAAATACTGTGTTACAATAGCAGCAAGAGTGTACATAAATCAATGACGATTTATATGATGAGTTAAATACTGTGAAATCTTTTCGTTGATAAATTTGTAGATCAAGGAATTTAAATTCGATGTTCGATAAGGGGAACATGAAATTGATTTTGACAAAGAAAAGAAGTTCGAATAAAGTAGCAGAGACTCTGTAAACGGAAAAGAATCGGTACAGAAGACTTTGGACCAAAAGAAAGGAAGTGCTAAGGGGTGACACGGAGAAGGAAAAAAGAAGAGATACTATAAGAGAAAAAAGGTAGAAAATGAAAGAAACTCGTGAAAGAAATGTAAAGAGAAAAACACACAGCAGTTTCTAAAGAAGATGGTAAAGATCAGGTACGGAAAGGACATCTGAAGAATAGTAAAGAAAGAAAGAACAGAATGATGAAAGAGGAAGATAAAAAGGAAAAACGAAATAAGAAAGCGTACCAAGATGGAGGAGTGGAATAGCGATAGAAGAAATAGTAACTGGTATAGTAGAGATGTCTAGAAAAGAAATAAGAAAAGTACAAAGAAATAAGCAAAAATAAATTGGGAAAATGGTAACAAGATTAAAGAAGGAAAGAACGATTAATGTGAAATAAAGTAAATGATATACCAAACGAGGTGCTTGTGTTTGGCAGCTAAATGGAGAAATCAAAGAGGATATATGGTAATATATACACTGCTCAAAATAATTACATAGGTAATTATGAATCTTTCTATTGCTCTGAACAAATAAAAAAAAATGAAGTCTTATATGTAGTTTGATACATGTTATTTTTACGATACTAAACGTTGACTTTATAACAATATTGAAAAAAGACATATAAAGTCAAAAAGTAAACATACAAATCAAGGTGAGGTAGATAACGATTCTCAAATTGTTTTGAGCAGTAAAACAGAGGAAGAAGGTGGTAAAGAATTGGATAGAAAACAATACAGAATAGGCGTAAGGTATAAGAAATGTCAAAGAATAAGAGTTAAAAAGAAATATATTTAAAATAACTGATTGCTTTCTATCGGCAAAATTCATTATATTGTTAATAGAATTTGTGTATGTGTAGAATATATTAAGAAATGACCTACTTGGGAAGTAAAACTGCGAACTCGTTCAGGATGTTTTCTATAATTCACGTGACGTGTTACACATTCAAAATTCGAGATTGAATGTATGCGACTGATATAAAGTAGAGAGCAGCAGGCATGCGTGTACAACGAACGTGTTTTGTTAAGAGAAGATTAGAACGCTACAACTAGGAACACACACTATAAGAAGAATAAAAATAGAAAGAAATTCCGTCTCCACCCCTAGAAGAAACTAATGCATAAAATGTCAAAAATATATACTAAGTGAAATTGAATTAATAGAATGAATAATAAATTTCGTTATTTTATATTGTATGAAGCCGTAAAGACGTCACTAAAAAAACAAAATACAATCTTGTAGAAAGTATGCAGATTTCGTTAAACAAAATATTTTTTAATATCTACAATTTAAATAATATATTAACGAGCACATTTCTCAATTAAACTTTAAACGTTCTAGATCTATTATATTTTCATACTATTACAGCTTTATATTTCCTTTATCTATATATATATATATTTGATACTATATATTTCACAAATTTATATCTTTAAACAAGATTTCTTTAATATTTTGAAAATTGCAAAAATATCATATCTTACTGAGCAAGCAAACGAACATTTACAGAACATTTACAATATTTACAGAAATTTCCTTCTTTATAAAATATTTTCAAGAACTATTTATACTATTACTTTGTATGCTTTAAAAAGTAATATTTACATATCAAGATCTTAAAATATACACTTTTTCTAGTCGTCACGAAATCTGCATCGATCTGGCATTACTACTACTACAGTATAAAAAGGATTGGTGCAAAATTGTTCCAACAAATCGGTGGCAAATACCAGCGAGCTGGTTAAAACAAAAATAACAAACGTTACTATATCATAAAACGATTCTGCCCAACGTGGTGTGAAAATTTTCCAAAGATACATTCAAAATACCAAAAGTACCAAACAAAACAAAAACAAAAACTACGGCTAGCCAAAAGAGACTCCGGTAGAAGAAAAAACGTTTAAAGGATCAAAAAATAAAACTGAGGTGAGGGGTGACAAATTCTAATCGCGTACGAATATAATAGTATATATGTACACGTTCCACAACGGAGTATCAGAGAAGTACATTAAAAAAATGTGCGAGATCAACAATATAAACAGGCAGAGAAACAAAATCTCGCACTATAGTGTCATTTTATATGTGTGTACATGTTTTGTATATTTTATATGTTGTTCTATACAGTAGCTCGTAAAAGTATTTCGATCATAGAAGACTTTCATGTATATACATATATTATGTCTGTTATAGAAAACATTTTGATGTATTGTTAACACTGTAATATCACACGATTGTCGTGATTACGTCGATAAAATTTAAAAGCAATTTAAAAATGTACATAGAAGAATGTACAGGACATTTACTGCTAACGTATATACAGCAAAAAATTAGTATAGAAATGAACAGTCATCTTGAACATATAATAAGTCTTAAAAATGATTCTATCGAATATTCATTAAATACTTCTAATTTTTGCGAAATATATACTTGCACAAAATTCAGATTCTTTCCAAAGAATACTACCAATATAATCATGATAATCGTATCTGATTACGGTATTTACAAAATGTTCAAATGTCTTATATAATGCACATAATGTATTCATAAAGAGTTCTCATAAGCGTTCGAATACTTTCGTAAACCACTGTACATACACATGTGTAATCTGTATAAGAATCGGTAAAAATTGATAAACGTATCGTTACGTTTACTACGTCCGATGCTACATGTTCGTATATAAGTAACGTATAATATGTTTGTGTATGCATGATGTTGTCGATATTGGCATGTACTGCAAATGTATGACAACCAATGGCAGCGAGAACTTACTCGCTGGCTTGGGGAAATGTCATCCCGGTAAAGGACGGGGAGAGGGTTTCCGTGTACATCTCGCAGCCCGTGCCCTGCAGGTAATCATTCTGCCACGCCTGAGTATCCGGCGACTGAAACACCAACCAATCAAGCCCCACGTCATCAAACCTTTCAAAATCTACTAGATACTGACTGAGACCTGACACGAGGAGGGACGCTGACCCGTGGTCTGCATCTCGTCGTGCAGGCAAACAAGGTTGAATACATTGTTTCGCACGATTATTATCACGTCATGTCAATACGCCAGATTTATAATTTCTCGAGCAAACGAATTCATCGATAACAAAGACGATAAGAAGTTGCAAAGGAACGGTCTAATTATCTTAGCTTTCTGGAAAAAAAGTTCGATTAACAGGTTTAATATAATATTCTACGAAATCTAGCTACGTTTATTTTTTTCATATGACCTGTATGTAATTTTTAATATTTGAAGTGTGTTTTATTTCTTCGTGTTTTTCTTGATGGGCAGCAAAGATGGGAAGAGAAGTTGTTTTGCGCTGAAATTTTGTGTTTCATTGATCCTCGCTGGATATATTCCAAATAAAATGAAATATGAACGTAGAACTAACATTATCCTCCATAATTCGTGACAGATTATGATGCACAGTTCGATCGTGTACGATCTTTGTTAAAATATAGTTCCTCGTAAATTGTACACCTAACCGCAATTACGTTGACTGATTGCAAGTCATCTGTAGCTCGTGATAGGCCGACATTGGCGATTGAATCGTTTGTAGTACTATAGGCACCATTTTATACACGATTGAGCCCTAAACCCCGTTAGCAACAAACAGCGCTCTTTTTACCGACACGACGCGTAGAAAATTCTGTTGATGTGTAAGTACCTTCGATCCTGAAGCATAAAATTGTCTTTCAAGACTGATCGAATCACTAGCGAAATCGAGATTACACCTACTAGCTATAGTTCCTAATGCTTACCTATCATCCAGTTGCCGTTAATGCTCGTTGTTGTTGCAAATTTTCATTGTACATGTGATAAATTTTCGAATCGGACGATACCATGGAATATTAATCTTAATAAGGAATAAAATATTCATAAATTTAAGATATGAGTTATGTTTGATGAAAATTCTCCAAATATAAGAAACAACTTTCAATTCGGAATGATTACTTGCAAAACCGTACCCTTTATATATCCGTATTAAGGGATTAAATTTTTCCATATCAAATATTGTTCGTCGTTTGCTTTTTGAAAACTTCAGCACTGATCATGTATTCTGGTTTGAATAAAACTAAGAAATTTTCAGAAGGGACAAAGTTGTTCAATTTGGCTTTGGAGTGGTTCATATATTTAATCTAACGTTTACGATACTTAAATACGTTTTTGACTTTTCGAAAAAAGGTTACCACATAATAAAAAGCTTTCCGTAATTACAGATTCGTTTCAATAGTCGTCGCATTTGTACAAGAATTGGATACGCACGCTTCAATGATCTTTCAAATTTCCAGATTCCAATTGTTTTTCTAACTTAGAAATAAATAAACTTTACTCTGTGAAATTTCCTAACTAACTTTGATCCCTGATTTATATCTTGAATCGCATTTTTCATACTAGACAAGAAGAAAAAGGAACAGAATAACATCTTTTTATTTCTTCGACCACTTAAAATTATTTTAAAGAGAAACGTTTGATTTGTCATGTCCTTCTAGTCCATGGTACCCGATCGAATTCATATCACACGTAAAACTTACAGAAAAAGAGTGAAAAATACAGAAACGTTACTGAAGCGATTAGAGGTGGCTTACATCGATTAGGTGTAGAGCACAGATACGTACTGTACAATATACAGTTAATACGTTCATTTAGTATAGATACAGATATAGATATAGATATATAAATATAATCCATATAATGTATATAGCGGAGTGGAGCGTAGTGAAAGACATAGGCGAGGCGAAGCTTTATCCCTTTTTTTTTCTTTCCGATTCAAGAGACTGTGAACCTTTCTCGAGTGATTCCGCCATCGTTACGTGGGTACAAAAAGAGCGCGAACTGGTCGACCGAATCCATGTTGCTCTGAGACAGGGATTGCTGCGGTGAGAATTCTTCAACCAACTATACTTGCTTTTCTGAGAGGCTTTTTTTAGCCGAGCCATTCCAGATTCTACGTTCATTAAAGTGAATACTCCGCGAGAAAGGAGAATATTTACGGAGCCAAGAAACCTTCACAACTAAAAAGTCCATTGGTATCTTCGACTACCGCCGTGAACATCCTGTTATCTGTATCTTTTGATAAAGCTACGTCCCTCAACTTCTTAAGAAACATTTTTTATATTAATATTATATTATATTAATATTATATTTTAGTAATATTATTTCGATAGAAAGCTTGGATCAAATAAAAGTTACTGTTCTTGTTAATTAATTAAGACAGGAACAGAATTGTTATCAAGAATACGAGAACTCGAAGCCAAAGAAATATGTGAAAGGTATATGAAACGAGTAACATGTTACATTATATATTTTTCAAATTTATCTTAAGCGATTGAAACTAGCTGTTGATTGTATCTTGTAGGTTTTGTTCGATTTTAATATACCATGAGATAATTAACCGATTTAATTTTTAACAATTTAAGCAATAATTAAAAAACCGTCTAATTATTTTTACTGTTATGAAGAATTCATTTAACAAATTTAGTCATAAGCATGGAACCCTATCTTTGAAAATGCAGTTACGTGCGCAGAAATTTATAATACCGTTTCGATATACATACTGTAAGAAACTATAAGAATTTCTGAATAAACATTATCAATATGTTTTTAGAAAAATAAGTACCTTAATTCGAGCCCTCGTTAAAAAATCATAGCAATGTGAAACGTAACAGAAACTATTAAAATACGATATGAAACAACGAAACTACATATTTCTCGAATTTGGCAAATTATCGAGCGTCCTACTCGATCACTTCTCTGTATATTAGTAATTAATTATATCTTAGCAAAAATAATTCAAAAGGAATAAAGAAGAATTAATCAGATCTAATATAAACTGATAAAATAGTTATCGTACTTAGTGAGTTGTTAATAGAATACGGAGAAATATAATTATACAACGACTCCACACAAACGAGCGGAACCACAGAATCTTGTCTCTTGAATCAGATATGCAGGTATCTGTTGGATGTTGGATTGGTCATGGACTTACTCAGTGGCTTTGGCAAAGGGCATTCCAATGAAGGTAGGGCTCAGTGTTTCGGTGTACATCTCCATTCCAGTTCCACGCAGGTAGTCATTCTGCCAAGCCTGCATATCGGGTGACTGGTACCAATCAACCAACCATTTCTAAATTACACACGCTCCTATGCATGTACGGATTCGCGCGTTTGCTCACAGTGACACAAAAATTTCACATCTTGATATTTCGTCCTTTATTGAATTTGCGTATATTTCGTATTCGAATTGGAACTCAACATAGCCAGAAGATAATAATTTTCCAACACTAAACATAGTGTCTAATATATTTTTGAAGACGATGAATGTGGAAATAGAAAATAAGGTTGTTGCCGATCATCTGTTATATAAAATCATGAAATAAGAAGCGATAAGAACCACGGGATCACTGTGAACAATTTAACAGTGAAAAACCTAAGGAACCTTGTTCACACATGCATAGATGAAAAAATCGGCAGATTTTCAGTCTGTCGTCCGTAGAACGACATTCTACTGACCGTCTTGAAGGAACGCATGGCGAAGAGATTGGCCATCATCGTGCTGAAACCCGGCGCTAGACAGGACTGTGCGATGAAACCCAGCTTCAATTCGGCTAGGCAAATCACGTCATCGCCCTGTTTCCAGTCCCATGATGGAATGTTTAGTAAGTAGGCCTACAATGGAAAATTATAAATCACCGTAGTAATATTTGCCATATACCGTGCTTTTGTAGGATTTAATAAGTTTAACATTTATTTTAACATAGTTGTACAATCTGAGCTGTCATGAATTCTGATCGTTCAAGGCTATGTAGCTCGATGGCATCATTTTTAAAGACAATTGTTATTTAAAATTAAGGAACTATCAATATTTCACAGAGAAATTTTATAGATTTACAACAGCGCATTTTTGGAAACTTGAATGACTTTTTGGAAAATATACACTCAAAAATTTGGGCTCGATTGTAATATTGAAAGTTTATAAAAAGAAAACAGAACTGAAAATAATGTAGCTCGCCAGACGTTACTAGAACGCTAGTATCAATGTACCCGTTGGATACAGAAGATACAAAAAAGAAAGATATGAAGTATGTTCGCAGATACAGAGGATACAAGAAGAATACCAATAATTACTATACACAAGAAGTGCTGCAGGCCAGAGCTTTCGTGAGTACCTCGACTTTTGTGGTCATACCTCACAGCTACGCTCCGCCCCCAGCTCGCTCATCAGGGGGTGGCGAGCTAGATAAATTGCACTGTTGGCTTTTAATCGGTTCATTCGGAAAAGATTTAGAGATTACAGTCTCGATTCTTTCGACCTTAAGAAATTTTATTTTCCAGCCTTCTCTTCTCGATATCAAATAATATAAATACAAATTAAGCAAACTACATACAAAAATAAGAAACATTTCGACTGTCACTAAAAAGGAAAGAGAAACTAATTGCAAACGCAACTTTACCTTTGTCGTACTAAAATTCGCTTAAAAATAAAAGTTTATCTAATGTGGTAGCTTAGGAAGTATAAATATAAAGTATCTTCGTAAGTTCTCCATAAATTTCCATCGTCCAAAGTTTAATTAAAATACCAAAATACGTCATCACGATGAACATTTCAATAATGTCCAAACAAAGATGTTATATAGTTGAGACAGGAACATGAATTATGAATTATCAAACGATTCGTAGAAGAAATACCTTGTTGTGATATTGCATTAATTGAATGATAACGCGAATGTCATCCGAGTAATTCTTGATGGAGATGACACGCATGATGTTTGCCGCGTCTTCCGCATCTGGATCTTGACAATACTTGTTCGCCAGTACCAAACACGCATCTGCCTCGTGGACCTAAAAAGTATCGAACCATTTTGTTCTACGTTGCTTTTTTAACCGAACAGTGAATCGAAGAAGGTGTATACGTATTTTGGGATGGGATCGATGGTCAGAAAGCAATTGCAAAATAGAAACTGCTTTTGAACAAATTTGAAACTAAGAAATCGTAGCGAAAGAAAATCGTAGCGCAAAACTTAGTCTGTTTGATCGGTTTTATTCAATGCGAGTATAGCAATTATATAGATAATATCAAATGTTCGATACATTGCTTTCAAATCTGGGATACAACCTAATGAATGTTCAATAATTAGCGAATAATTAGAAAAGTAAAATCCGCCATATGCGCGGTATAATGTGATTTTCTAATCAAGTGAGATGTGTCGGGGCAGAAATGAAGGAAGGAAGACAAAAAGAGCATGGAACAACTAATCTCTGATTACATTGAGTATGCAGGAATATGCAGCTACGACTCAAAATTTTGTTGTAAGCGTTAACTAATAAATGTTACTATGCGTCGTAGACACGTAGGAACAAATGCACTTTTTCAAAAATCGACGTACTTATATTTAGAAAAGAATCTTCAACAATGAATATATTTTGTTAAGAATTTTTATTGATATCGTATTAATATTGTGTCCTGATTTACTATTAGACTGCGGATTTTTATGCATTTATAGAAAATTTAAAAGTACAAAAATGTATAGAATTTACACAATATGCAAGAATATATAAAATATTGAAAATACTTATTTCAACATTTCAAAATATGAGTTTACATAGATATTCGAGCGCAATCTATGTATATTATACAAATATAACTGCACGTATCTCCGACGCATTTTGAAAACAATAACAAAGTAGGAAAGCAAATTGTTGCGACATTCCTTAAATACATGTGAATCAAACGATGAATCGCTAAAATTCATGGTATCAAAGTAGTGTCAACATGCTTATCTACTAATCTGACGTAAATTTAATCGTTGTAAAAGAAATATTGTACAAATAGCCAAGCATACTATTCTGTCATTTTTTTTTTTTTTTTGTTTTCTTAATGCAGAATCTATATGATATACTTAATAGAGAATCGTGACTCACTGTTATAATGGAAAACTAAGTCTCTAACTGAAAGTAAATTCTTAGAAAGTATAATTATTTACTTAAACTCCATTCACAAGCACTTACCCACCTGGATTGATACGTAGACACGACATGGTTGTTATCCAAAGGTAGTAAACAACCGTAGAGAGAGTCTTTTTCACGCAATTTGACGCAGACGACAGAACGTATGCATGTTAACACGCGTTAGAAGAGACTAAGAATATTTCCTTTACGAGATCGAACATTTTTTGCTGGCCCCTGGCGAAATTTGATCGAAGAATCGAATTTAATTGCAACAATACAGTTGTACGGAAGATGTTCAAAATGTTAATGTTCGTTACGAAACTTTTACCACAAACGTTCGTGAAGTATCGTGTATGTTTGTTCGATTAAACTTATACGAGCTATTACATATTGACGGAACACGAAAGCAGATGACAGCATAGAAAGCGCGTCAAAGGGATTCCATGAAACATCGTCAATGTGCACAGAAGGGAACATACAGGCAACAACCATTTTGGAACAACAACATTTGTCCTTTCGCAGAATGTCAATTTTCGAACGACTACTAATTATTAGAAGCAGCAACCATGACACTATATCCTCGTACTTTTTGTGATTAATAATATGACGATTACTAAAGCAGCATCTAGAATACAACATGTCTCATTTTAACTATCATTCACATAATAAAGTAGGGACCAAATGAGAGATGGTTCTAATTAACCTCCGATATTTTTTTTTTTTATGTGAGTGCTTTTATGAACGTAACAGAAACTTCATTCAATTCTACATTTCCCAAAAATTAGTCTATTAAATTTCCAAAAATTAGTCTTAAAACATTTGATATTTTCATAGAAAAATATTCAAGAATTTAAGAAATCAAATACCATTGACGAGTAAGTTTGAAAATATTACGTGTTAAACTTCATACGTTATTAAGAAGTATGATGGTTTCTATTATCTTAGAGAAAAACATAAAATCGGATAAATGGAGGAAACAAAAATATGTAACGAATGTTAGAAACCTCCGACTGATCATCAAGTTCGGAGTAAAATTACAAATGGTTTGGGGATGTCAATGATACTGAAAATGTAATATTTATAATTAAGAAAATGGGTAAAGGGAGTTAAGTGTTAAAGAAAGTTCGTAAACAATGGAACTTTTAACACACATTGTCAAGAGCCATAAAGTTCAAAGTACAAGTATAATACTACGTCATGGAAGCTGCTACGACACAAACGGAGGAATACGACAATTCGATGATCCTGTGGATGTTGAGCACAAAGATATATATCTATGTATATATATATTTGTATATATATATATGTATGTATGATATGACCAATTAATCTAAAAACAATGGAACATTTTTGAGGCGATTGAAAATACATAAAAATTCTTCACAGCGAAATATTAGAAAGAAATTTCATAAAATTAGTCCTTTTAAATGTAGCGACTTTATATCCTTTAGACAAATTTTACAGTGTTTTGCATAGAACTGAACAATTGAAATCCATTTCACTGAAGTCCATTTTATACATTTTCTACATAAATTTTTTCATAATTTTATTTTTATATTAATTTTCCGCGCAGAATCGAGAAATCTCGGCTAATATTGACTAAACATCAACTACTTTTAATTACACGCCTCGGTAAATGTCGAAAGTTCAGTACCAATAATCGGTACTTTTTATTTTATTATTTAACCTATGATTATGTAGGTAAAGGGGGTCACTTTCATAAAATAATTCTAACTAAAGTTCACGCAATTTGTAGATACTATAAACAAACATTAAATAAAAGATGAATCATAAAAATTGTCTTCATTGTTATTATCATAAACTGAAACAGAAAATAGAATAGGTTACGGATTGAATGCTTTTCGCCAACGATACGTAGCCCAATTTTCAACAATTTTGTTACTACTATGGTCAAATTATACACACGTACATATATATATATATATATGCACGGTGGCATTCGCCAAATAATACACAGGTTGATACAAGTCGGTATAATTATTATAGGTTTTGTCTTGCATGTTCAGAAGAGATAGGAAATCGAGGATTATTATTTGATTTGGACAATTAGAGTATCAGACTCACCTTGACCCTTTGCAGATCAATGGGGTTCATGATGGTCCCCTGAAAGAACTCCACGGTGGTGAAGTGCCGTTTGAATAGTCCCTCCAGCTCGAGATCTGGTGGTTTCCTAAATGGCACGGGCCCGACAAAATGATACGTTTCTTTTCATAAATAATGTTCACCTCAGACATCGGTGGACGCCTTTTTTGCGAGATTTCTCGCTGAGTAGACCGCCAGAGATGGGCGGAGATTTGACTTATAATGTAAGTGGTATAAACGTAATAATGCTGTCGTGTTTGTTAGACCTTCGAGGAACAGCGGCCATCTAAGCTTCTAAAGGCTTTATCGATACATTATCTACATTTCATCATTTGAAAAAAAAAAGAGAAATTAAGTATACTTCCTCGGAAGTCAAGGATATACGATATATATATATCATGTAGTATAATAGATCTAAGTAAGTCTCTACTGCACGCTGATTCGGCTCCATAGCTCATTGCAGCATACCATGCAGTCACAAGCAATTGCTTTCTACGTATAAATCGTACATATATGCGTGTAGTATGTACATACACCAACATATATTATATATATATATAAAATGATTTTTATAAATGATTAAATGCGGTTCTCTGCGTAACCTCGGAATATATGAAGAAGCATTTTGTTTGAAATATTCGTTCCCAAGAGTGATGTCATACGATAAAAACGACTGTTTCATAGACGATGGTGAGGATAAGAATATTAGTAAATGGTGAAATAGATATACGTTCTTTTAATAATTTCTAGAGTGACAACAGCTCTTGAACTACAAGATCGTCCAAGATAGAAAATATATCAGAAAGAATGTAATTCGTGGTCGAGATTGAAAAATACATTCTTGAATGAAGCAAACTATTCCTTTCAAGGTTTCTCTGTAAGACACCATCGAAGAATTCTTAAAGTACTTCATCATATCTGATCAATTATTCCAATTGTTCGTCATTACATGACACCACAAGAAAAAGTCTCATACCTGGATCCCAAATAAATAGCGGTCAACCGTATAATTAGTAACGTGAAATAGAAGAAGAATAGAAGGAAGAAAGAAGGTTGTAGAAATACAAATCGAAAGAAGTAAAGAAGAAGATGTATAAACCTGGCTACAACTAAGAACGCATACATTTTTTATGTACACTTCCATGTCATGAATTAAAATTACGCATACCATATAGACATCTATATATCAGACATCTATATCGTTCGATCGATATAAGATTAAATTGTTGAGTAAATAACCGCGCAAAAACCTAAAAAACTACAAGGAAATAAAAAGCACGAGCTGCCACGCAAAGAGGAGATTGGTATTAGGTTGTTTGATTTGGCGGAGGTTTTCGTGTGATGGTTGTTTTAGGATTCGGGATACCTTGACACGCTCCAGGTCCACAGCATTCATCATAGTGCCCTGAAAAAACTCCACGGTCGTGTAATGCCTCTTCAGGAGACCCTCCAATTCGAGATCTGGCTCTTTCCTGGAAACACAGATCACTCCTTACGACAATGACGATCAGACCATCGTGTTCGAATAATCAAAACCGTGCATCGGCGCACCGGGTGCTCTTGGCTTCCCCTACTTTGTACATTTCTCTGTGCATTCAGCTCTCTGTTAACAATGAAAACAGTTAACCTCGAAAATTCAATCTTCGATTAATATTCGTATTAACCCAGGTGAGAGAAATTCCGCTTTGAAAATGAAAGATAACGAAAATAAACGTCAAGTCGACAGGGTCTGATCGTCTTTGTTCGTATAACCGCTGGAAAACTAATATAATTGAGAAACCTACAGGAATCGGTGAGCCTACACTTACCCCAGTTGTCACATCATTATAATACTACAAGTCACGGTTATTCTCATTTCATGAAAATCATCGATATCGCATGACATTGTTCGGTATGACTGCTTATCAGTAACGATTACAGTAGCAGACTTACTTAATTTTATATTGGTTAACGATTAGCACATATAACACATCGTAATATTTAAGGTAATTGATTGTGAAGAGACATTAAGATGTAATTTTGATAGTAATTGGATTTGTATTGTACAAGATCGATCGCATATTTGTATTAAGTTATTCGACAAGTAAGATTGGATGTGGAAAGAAATGTGTCATCCTGTATAATCGTATAATAATCTGTCTGCAATGTACATAACACTATGCACGTAGGAAAATACACTGCTAAAAACAATTAGGGGATCCCACTTTGATTTTTATATCGCTATTTGAATCTATATATTCTTTCGAATATAATGTGTGTCTAATAACGATCGTCTTAAATTTAATCGTTATTGTAGTACAATCGATCTAACAAGCCCGTAGAGCTCCTTCATTTGCTTGATTGGTGCAATGAATCTGTTTAGAGCAGCGATCCACTAATTACGTTGAGCAGTCTAATTGTTCTATGTAAGAAAAGGTCAGAGGTTAATGTCTGTTATAGATAGATCAATCATACAGTGGTTCGTTGACCAACATGAGATCAAACTAGGAGAAAAATGCACGAGGTCTTATTAGGTATAGTAAAATATCGGATCGATAACCATACCTATGCAAGAAGACAACTTCCACGTCGACGTCCTCGCGATCCTCGTGCAAGAAGTCCTTGAGGAAGTGCGAGACTGATTCGTAGGTGATGTGGCCACACACGACAATATGTCTGCCAACACAACGAACGAATTAGATTCCACTCCCGATTAAGTACAGACAGTCGAAAATAAAAAAAAAAAAGATAGAAAAGACTTACAAGCAACTACCATGTGTACACGCTCTATATATAATATACATACATATGTATCAACCGACTAACGATTTCGTTACGTTTTTTTCTCTCTGATTGCCAGCCAGCCGCTTTTCTGCTGTTTCCATTTGCTTTTCTTTCTTTGAACACGTTCCTCGAGAGGGTACACTTGTCGCGATGCCGCTCGAGGGCGTAAATACGGTCAAATGAATCTGCGCGAGAGCAACGCAACCGAGTGAGAAGAGAAAAAAATATAGACATCGTTGAGAACATTTTTTTTCTTTTTTCGTACACCATTTTAGTCTGCTGCCACAATAACGAATTTCGGCTCGAAGATCCGCGTCGATTGATCGAAAACGATACGTCCGTTCGAATGAAATTTAGAATCAAATTATACACTTTGCAAACGTTGCGAAAAACTATTGCTTGACAATTAAGAAAAATCGCACGTACTCCCGTTTACTTTTCTTTTATATATGTATATATGTATAAAACAATATATATATATATAGGTATATATATATATATATATACATGTAACGTAGACGTAAATATAAATAGAACTAATTAATGGACTAAACTTACCAGAACTGCGATAGGAATTGGAGTGAGTCGTTTTAGCCAACTAATGCGATCGAATAATTACGCACACGCGCTCGCGCTAGCGAGCACGCGCGCGTACACACACATACGTGGGTAAATCATCTGTGCTAGACATACAGTTATACAGACAAAAGATAAACATGACAAAAAGAACTGGATGAAATACGTAAGAGTGCAGGCTCGTTGACGTTCGATCCTTGCAATCAAGTTACAAGCACAAGATTCACTTTTTTTTAAATCTCTAGTCGTGTTAATTCTACGTGCGGTGTGAATTAATAATCACATACTCTTGCTAGTACAAAGTAACTCATACAAAACACTGCTTAGAGTGACGATAACGTGTTAATTGCATCGAATAAGAAAAAAAATTCGCCATAGACATTCCATGCCCAATCCTCTCTACTTGATGGCATCTAATGCGAGGCTCATCGTGAACTCAGCAGACACAGGCTGGTTTGCGCGATTATACGATGTTCCACAATTAAGCTCGATGCAGACGAACGAGTTCCGTGTGCTTTTCAACAATCGATCAACATTGTTGCGATTTCGCAGTGATAGCGCTATATGATCCAGCATTTTTATATTTTTGCGTTATTATATTTCGTATGTGTCACTCTCGTGCGTGTTGCATCATTGAAAATATAATTTCACCAAATCACAAAACGTCACTGTCGTGAAACCGCACTATTGTGTCACTGATTTGACATTATTAAAACATTAAAGCATCGTCGTGCTTAAATATAATTGTTATATTTATATTTATGTATATCGTGTGTATCTACACAATTGTCACGGATCCAGTAAAAAAATCGTTCGTCTGCGTGGAATCTTAATCTGTCATAAAAATATAAAAAAAAAATAATAATAAACACACGGATCTTGTGTGCCACTGAATCCAGCATGGGCCAGAACAAATGAGTATCAATAATTAGGCCTTACAGATGAGGTTATTCTTTAATCTACTATACGGGGCCGACGCTTTGTTACGTGAATGTCGAGACGTGAGTGTCGTGTATTTATGAGATAAGTTATGAGTATATCGTGTATAATTCCCTAGAATAGAGAGAGTCGCGTGTCGTTCGATTCCTATTGCCCATGTAGAGAGAACAAATCGAATGTGGAAAAATGTTCGCACGTCGAGTTCGCACAATTCGAACCGTTACTCTTGGCAAGTATTATTCACCGATCGATTTATACATAACTGACGATGCGAACCGAGAAAATCATTTGAAGGAGTACATCTCGTATCGAGCTTGATGCGCTTCTCTATTTGTCTCGCGGTCGAGTGCGTCACAAAAAAATTCGCCACAAGTTCGTACCTGTCGGAAAGCTGTGTTTAACCAAATTTCTCGAAGAACATATTACCGATCTGATGATAAAATCGCACAAATGATAAAAATCAAGCAAAAACTTAACATACACAGTGAATACATTCGACGAGTGACACCTTAATATTGTCACTAGGACGCTGCTCGGTGTATCGAGTAGTACGTGCAACGATCAACAGTACCGCCGTTAATTATTGTCTCTGTGTACATATAAGGTCAAGATGACTATGAATTATACAGAGTGAGTTGAGATAAATAAGTTGCAAAATGCCTTTCTCAATAAGAGATGAGAACAAGAGAGAAGATTTCGACGAATTCGCCGTATTGTTGTTTCTCCGGGGATCATTGCTTTCAAAGTTATCCACGTTATCACTGCCTCTAAATAAATCTACAGGTTTCTTTTTCTCGATACGTTTCGACGAAAATCTTTAATCTTCACCATGATACCGTTCGAACGATTCAATCTATCACGAGCCGTTTATTTTTACACCACAGATCTCTTTCAGCAAAAGGAAAAAGCTAACGTGCGAGAAGAGAGGAAAACCTATTATTCCGGAAAACTCGAAAAACCTGAAAGTCCAACTGGAAGTCAGAAAAAAACTGAAAAAATAGTTTCTGTACTTTATTAATATTGTTACGTAGAGAAAACGCGTCGTTGCCAAAGGACATCGATTTAGCTCGTTTGTAACTGTATCTTTTAACCTTGTACGTTGGAAATTTCATTAACGTTAACTACAACATGCAAGGGGGAAAACATATAGATTCATTTAGGAAGAGATTGATAACCTTGGTAACTCTGAAAAAAATATCCATAACAACGACAATCTAGATGTTTTATGGAGCGTATGGTTTATTCCGTGTTGGCTCACTCTGCACACTCGTATGCGTAAATCGTGTATAAGTATTTTTTCATTTACATAATTGAAGGAACTCTAATTACCGGTGGTGTTGAGTTTATTGTTTGTCTTACAAAACAAGCGTAATCCCGCTAACGAAAATTATAAAATGATGTTCAATTTAAGAAGGATGTTATATGTATGGCTATACAAAATCGTCCCTAATCTAAAACATACGATTGTTGGCCCATTGACAATCCCTTCGTAAAACCTGAATAGCGCGTGACACATGATTAGCAATATATAAGTACATATATGCGTATACATACAGCTTTATATACGTGTATTGATGATATACGTATATAAAACGTATACAGGGTGAGTCATATAAATTGTTACGCAAAGTAATCTCGGAGACTGCTAGAAACGTAATTCCTTATTACATTATTATTTAATAAATATTTCATATCATTGGAAATGCTGTTATTGCATCTGAAGAACAAAAGAAAGTTAGCTATAAGAATTGTATAATCGAGGCAACTAAAAACGAAGGTGAAGGATATCTTGTACAAAGAATACTCGACAATCAACATAATTAATATGTATATATTTTTACCTATATATATATATAGGTAAATATATAGGTATATATATTATATAGGTATATATATATAAAGATCTAGAATTTATTAGCTCTTAATAATGGATGTATCGAAATCTGCTATGTTTTAATAATGAACTTATAAAAATCGATCAGTTTCTTAGGATATAACATAATGAATATATTAATATTTCATGCACTGCTATAGCTTATTTGATCAAATAAATGCAAAAAAATTACGAATTTAAGGACATATATACAAATAATGACAAAATTTTCGGGAACTGGTAAATTCCAGAAAAATAATTATACATCTGTAGAATTAGTTGTAAATAATAGAAATTTAATTTAATAATACAATTTAACTATAATGTTTCTACTACTTGTAATAGTTAAAAACATGGAGCATTTCGTTTTGTTCCCTAGTAGATCCAATAACATTATTAGATTCGCTACATTTGCATGGGACGAGTCATAGACATGTGGGTGAGAAATTATTTGTAGCAATTGTTGCCAAAAGCAGTATTTTTTAAACTTTCGATATTTTTATCTCCCAGTTACTAAATATTCGTTATACGTACAACATAAAGACAATACAATAAATCATAGAAAAAATAATTACACTGATGTGCTTATTAGTTCCAGAGAAACAAATCTGTAACAATTCACATGGTCCATCCCGTGAGCTTATAATCCAAGGCGGAATTTCACTTTACCACTGTCCTTTCTCCAAGATTTACACGTAAAAACAATAATTAATGCTGTCTAAAACACCAAGGTTATTACACTTAAGTATTGCAACTTTAGGCCATATACATATATATGACCTAAATATTAGTTGAAAATGCAGGGTACATGCTGGGCGTTGACCCTTTGCACTCAGAGAGAAATACAGCTCCAACGTACTTATTTATATATTTTCTGTGCTCTGTGCCACGTCCACGAAACATGATTGTACGAGTGGTAGATATTTGCCGCCAAACACGAACAATTTGACAATTTTATTGTATGATAAAAATATTGTTGGATACGGAAATCTAATGTCAAATATATTATGGCGTCAAGGTAGCGATACATTCTTCTACGCCTAAGTTATTCGGATGAATTGATCTTTTCACTTGTTATGTAATTGCAGTTAAGAGAATCGTTATTATGTCAACTAGATGAAATTCGAAAAACGAGGAATGTAAATTAATTCATTATTACACAGTCATTGTATCCTTCAAAGTATAACTTTCGTCTTTAATTGAGAAGAGAATTGAGAAGGATTCAAAATATAAAAAAAAGAAAATAAAATGGGTATAGATTTCTAGTATTTTTAATTAAAATTTCATCCAGATGAATTTCTTTATATACCATTCGCTCCTCGTTGTTCGTGAAGATTCGAGGAAACTAGCGCGATAAAGCCGTATTTGTCCCATGTGCGGTCAAGTAAACAAACAAGCTAACACCAGTTACTGGGGTATGGTGAATCTGAGATGGTAATTGGACTAGCTGATTGACTGATAGTGTCGGTGGACAAGGGTTAGGGAACTGTGTTCTCGGGGACTGTGGAAGCACGGTTGCATTAACGCTCACTGACAACTAGTTCGAAGAGCAGGTACTGAACTGCAATTCTGCGATTCTAAATCACTGCCTCTATACGTGTATAATATAATATGTGTATATTTATATATTTACTCGCTAATATTGTAAATATATAAATATAAAACGTTTATATATTTTAATGCATCATACGTGTGTATGTAACGCGCGTGCTCGTGCCCACGCGTACGTGTTATGTATATTATGTTTACACGTGTGTTGGGTGTAAATATAAAACGTAACGGGCAATCCAAGGAATTTCTTTTTCAGGCTTGTCGATGTAAAAGATATAGTATTCTATTCTGTGTATCTGTGACAATAGAAACATATCAAGGGGTCGTGTAGGTAATCTGACATCGAGGCAAATGCGATCGTGTGTTAAGTACTTTAGATGTCCAGGTGCATACGGACAAAAAATATATGGCAAATTTCATGACGTCGTGCTGGAGACAGGGAGAGGGCTATTGTAGGAAGATTCAGGTGTACATCATATACAAGAAGGGGGATAGTATGAACAGTTTGGTAGTAATTAGGACTGCGAAAGGTGACTCAACTCGGGAAAGCTAGTTGGTTGGCTGTGTCTCTCACCTGCGACCTCGCTCGTTCTTCAAAGTGCCGCCATACTTGTTTCGCGTCCCGATCAGGTCAATTATCTCGGGGATACAACTGGCGAATATGGCCTACACCACGTGATAGAACAGAACACAACACTCGCATCAATACACTTGTGTGACAAGGGTGGCAATTTGTATGCTTTATTTTTTTGTTTCTCTTTTTTTTTACATAAGACTCGGTCATGTTTTCTTTTTCTTTTTTTTTTTGGTGAGAACCGGTATCGTCTCGTCCAGTCGAAGTGATCGCTAAATGCGTCGTACACAGGTGGTACCTTAGCTAGATTTTTTTTAGTGGGTTATATTTTTTCTTTTTTTCTGAGCTGGCGAGGGGGAGGAAATTTGCACTTATGACGGAAGTAAGTTTTGGCTCAGCTACCGGGCTGCGCGGCCACTCATAGAGACACGATTAACAGTGCTGTACCGCTATGCGTGCCACGGCCCAAATAGTTAATAGATATGGAAACGAACACGTTCCAAATAAAGGGCGGGGTAGGTAGGCTACCTACACCTAGGTCCTACACTCCTACACCTAGGCCTAACGATAACTACACGTGCCGACACGTCTACCTAGTCCATTGGCAGGTAGCTCGTATGTATTCGTTGAATTTTGCGCGAACTCTTCGATACAACAGGATTCGTTTTCCCTTTTTCTTTTGTTTTTTGTTTCTTTTTTTTTCGACGGTTATATTTCGTTTGACTAGCTCTTCACAACGAAAAATAATCGTTTCTACCTCTCGGTGGATATGTATGAACGTCGATGAACGGATCGAGAAAGCTTTAGAAGAACATTTTCCTTTTTTTCCCTTTTTGGGTTCAAATCTTTCTTATTTTTCCTTCTTTTTTTGTTTTGTTCTGTACGTACGAAAGAGTACAGCAACCCCCTGTGGTACGAGATATCGTATCGAACAAAGCCGTTTTACCGAAACGAAATTTCCAAAGAATTCGAAAGAAGATATTCCTATTTGACGAGGGTACGGTGTCATTGCATGACTCGATATATCGAAGTTATTCTAGTCATTGGCATCGTGAGATCGAAAGACGCGTTTCAATGTGCACTGTATCGTTGCCGCACGATAGAAAATATTAATGCACTATTCTAATTTTAGTTAGAGAGCAGTTAGCGAGCGATGTTAGCGTCTGATTAGTTTATCACTCGTCTATATTAGCGCTTCACACAATCGATGTAGCTTTTAGAAATGTACGAAATAGCAAAAGCAGACATAGTTAGTATCCTTAGAGTGTCATTTCGGCTATGCCATATTATCGCAAATGTTAATGCGATTCTCTTTCTTCCTCTTCTCGAAGCGATTATAGGATGTTCTCGATGTATGTGTCCACTTCGAATATGATAAACTGTCGAACTCGAATGACAATTTCGAAGCTAGTGCACGTCCTATAATTCTACGATCTTTTTTATATTCTTTTCTCTTTTTTTAAGGAGAAAAAAATCGTCGATCGGCCTCTTTGGATTTATAAAATAAATTTATTGAGTCAGGTGTATTATGGTCAATGAATGAAAGATTCCTTCGCCAAAAAAGAGATACTATTACTTTTTTCAAACGTTTATTTGTACAATAGATGGTAAATTGATTAAATGATAAACTTGATGTTATAAAGAATTTACTTAGACAATATAAAACAGTTTATAAATGTGTGATGTTAAGATGAAGCTGTCATTATAATATTAATTAAAATTTATAGCGATGATGACAATTAAATTCGATTAATGATGTACAAAAGTAATTAAACGTATGTATTAAATTCAATTCGTTATATGAATTCATTATATAATGATATATATATATATATACGAATCCAAAAAGTCGTAGTTATATAAGGGAAATTTGATCAAGATTAATTTCTAGAATTATCTCAACCTTGGCTTAGATCTTTCACTTGTTCAAATTAACGATACATCTTCGAAATAATCACAGTTTTATTAAAAAACTTAATACAAATATCCATACTTTTTTCTATGTCGACCATGTAAAATAGCAGTTCTCAATCAACATATTGCAAATGTACAAAAATGTTTATGAAATGTTTCTGAAATGAAAAACAATATATAATACAAAAGATTTCGGAATATTGTGCATCCAAAAATATACAAGTTTATATACAATATTTCAAATGTAAAAATAATAGATCATGAGTGATGATGAAAGAATCATTTCTTATCTAATATACATATTTCATCTCGCTTTATCTGTGTATTTCAAAATTAGCATAATTTGATTAAAGTGGTCGATAATGTTGCCCATGACATACTTGTAAATATGATTATAAAAAGTAAAATGATATCGAACATATTGTCTACTAGAGAAAAGAGCACTTTCTTCATCATTGTTTATTATATTATTGATAACCTTAATGTAAATGATACAATTTCGAAGTATCTTCCATATTATAATTATATCTTCGAATGATACATATATACGTTCACACGTATCAATACACTTGAGAACCGCTAATTAAAATTATGCACGTCGACTGATAGAACAGGCCAATAGACGATCGATCTCGAACGACTAATTCACAAGAAAAGAAGCGTGCGTCTGCGGCAACGAAGTCTGTGAGCGTAATCGCGTTATAATACATCGCAAGTTATTCTTTTTTCCTTCGTCCTTTTCTGATTAACGATATATTCAAAAGAAGAGTGTTTCTTGGGACATGGGCTAGTGTCAATCTATGCGTGTATGTTGTCTCTTTCCCGCTTTCCTTCTGCTCAGTTGTGCATGTCTGTGTGAATAAATATCCGTATATGTACGTACTAGCACTTCTATCTATATATATATACACACATGGAAAAGATACATGTAATGTATATATAATACAATATGTATCATATATGTACGTCCATAAACGAATAAATATTTGAATGAATAAAAAAAAAAAAAAAAATGAGAAAAGAAGAAGAAAAGAAAAGCTATATGTATATGCATATACACATATAACGTGTTAACGCGGTGATCATGATGGACATTATGAATCTTTTTTTAGCAATTCTCTCTCGTATAAATACTTAAAAAAAAAAAATTCTTGAAGTCGCTGCTATGAGTGTTCCCCTGTCCATATAAGACTGCATACACACATCGTATATAATACGTATCGCATATAATATACGTGTATATATATGCATGTAATTCGTCAAAGAGAAAGAAAGGAAGAGAGAGAGAGAGAGAGAGAAAAAGAGAAAAGGAGATAGATCTTTCGATGTGGCTGAAACTAGAGGCTATCTATGTGCCTGAACAACGAAGTAGGATAATGAGTAAGCGTTCCACGGGAAACGACGGGAAGGCTGTTCAATATATAATTTATAACCATTTTTCGATTTGCAATCCATTATTTTCTCATTAAATCCTTTAAATACGTACTCGTGTAATTTAAGAACAACTAAATATCGATATATTTGGAAAGAGTTGTATATTGTATAGAATTTCGTCATTTTAAAATTTAAGATCGTGGTATCAGAGAGTTATATCCAAACGATAGTAAGTCCAAATAAAAGACAATGATACGCGAACAAAGATTAATACAAATATAGTTTAATGTCTCGTAAACTTTGTAAAAAGTATTCTTCGTTATTGAAATCGCTTAAGTATCGATATAACAAACATCATAACGTGTATATGTATGTATGTATGCATATACCGTGATGTATCTACGTTAACTTAATAAAAGATTATAATGAAAAAAAGAAACGTAAGTATGTTAGACCGAGCTCGATTAAATAACTTCTAAATAATTTACGTTACAAGTAATCAAAGGATCAACGATAAACCATGCTTGGTTACTTGTTCTACTCTTATTACCATGCGAACACGAACAAGCGGATAGAGAGTGTTCCGATCTCGTTCACGCGTTTCGCTGGCCGATTCAGTCTCACAGTACATACGCCTTCTCCGCGTTAGGCCCGTTCGACGCCAAAAGGTAAGCATTGTCTGTGTTGCGTTGAGTGTTCTCGCAATTATACGTGCAATTTCTACTAGTAAAATCCCTAAAGAGCAGCCGCATGTGCCTACGCCTGCACCACCCTTCTACTGCTGCGTTCTAATTCAAGTGCCAAGTATTATATCTTATATCAAGCCAGAAAAAATCGTGTCTCGATCCGACGATGTGAGGCTTCTCCTTTTCGCTCGTGCGTCGAGTGAGAAAAACCGTTCCTTCTCTAACAGGCCATTCCGCGACGGGTTTCTTCACCCTTGGAAATTCTACAGGCTAGCCAAGAGCACTAACGCATGCCACCAAGAAACTCGGTTCGTGAATAGAGAGGGATAGGTAGAGTAAATAGATAGAAATAGAAATAGAGAAAGAGAGAGAAAGAGAGAAAACAAAAATTGCCCACGAGTCGCTGATACTTTTCGGATTTCTTTAACCGCAAGATAGAAATTTTACGATAAAATTCCTCCTACTTTCTTAGCCTGTACTTTAATCGTATTACAGTTAATCGATTAATGTTATGCCTCGGTTATGTTTAAAAGTATCAGCGACATTCGCAACCCGCTGCTTCACGATTCCTCCTTTCCATTCCGTACCATTCTACCGATCACCTGAACTTTACGTTCTTCTCAAAAGATCTACGGTCCCACACTACTTCAATAACCATGGTATCTCGATTCCGACACGACAAATACACCGCTCGAAAACGTTTATTAAGTTCCCTAGGACAAACTGGAACATTGATCGATACAAAAAGAAGAGGGATTATTTATTCTCTCGGACAATCGGAATGGCTTAAATAAGATACGTTCCGCGTCATTGGAGACGCTCGTAGATCGAGGAGTATAATATCCCGAATTTGCAGTTTCTTAAATTTTGTTCCTTTTATCGAAGAGAACGTATATATATATATGTATGTATAACGATGGAGTATAGAAAATTCATCGTTGCGTCGATCATTGTGCTTTTTCTCAAGAAATGACGAATAGTTTAGAAAAAGTCGAACGATCGTTTTCCTGTTTCGATCGATCTGCTTGACGTAATAATATCGAAGTTGCATAATTCGTTTGATAATATTCGATTGACAATGTCGAGCAATCCCTATCACTGGTATCATCGAGTTTTCCAAGATGGCGTAAAAACTGATACGATCGAACCCATTAAATGGTATCGAAAAACCCAAACTAATCGTTTCCTGTTCATTAATCGTTACAAAGATCCTCACGCTGACATATCACGATCGTATCGGTAACATGTGCACTGTTTAGTGATTCATCATAGTTTCGAGACAGCGTGTAACACGTTTCTAAGTGACGATGGAGAATATTGGTAGATTAAAAGCTCTTTCCCTTAAATTGCATTGCTTCTTCGAATATAATACTTTAAGTCAGACCCATTTTCATATTTCTCTCAATTAAATATTGAGACTATGCATCCTTTATAAAGTATGGAAAATATATAAGTATATTAGAGTGGATATACAGAAAGAAATGGATTATTCCAAGGGTGTCTCGTAGTTTTAGTATTGAGAATATGCTTATAGTAGCATAAAGCGATGGTGTTTTAATTTTCCATCGTTTTAATCTTCAATTCTTTGAAGTCAGTCAAAAGGTAGTTAGGATAATTTCATTATTTAATAAAACATTTTATCCCTGCTTGAAGGTTTGGTTAAACGAAATTTAATTGTATTTATATTGAAATAATATTGATTCAATAATTTTGCATAAAAAAAATAGGAGATTACAACATAATAATAAAGAAAGGCTAATATAAATTGAGATACATAACAAAGTAATAAGAAAGAAGTTATTAATGTTTTATGTAAAGCATGTTAAGTGTAAAAAGAGTGGATATATATTTATATGTATGTACGTTACTTCAGAGTATCTAATGTTGCATGATCACCTTAAAAGGAACTATATAAATTCATATATCGATAAGTCGATACAATTAAAAGTCTGGTTTACTTCTACTGACCCATACAAGAAATATTTTTCACCAATTTTCTCTACCTTTGCTTAGAAAGTATCTACAGCTTCTCCTAATTGAAAAAGAAATCATCTTATATATACATATATAAGATAATTATATATATACATATATGATTATATATATTATATATATACAGTGGATTTGACAATTTCCATTCACCTTACCGACACTCCTTCAACAGAATAATCAAATTTATAACCAAATTGACAATTTACATTCAATAAAAAGTAAAACAATTATTAAAATATATTTTACAAGATATTATTACAAAATAATTATGTAAATAACTTCCCCCTTTATTGAGAAATTATTTAACCGTCGATCGAGGCTTTGGTTGTTATTTAAAATAAGTGAAAGACTGGTCAATTAACGTATCGAAATCAGCAATTTTATACTAATTCTCTACAAAACCTCTACAACAAAGTATAGACTTAAAAAAAGTGCACGATATAATAAATTTGATTAATACATAAATAATATACGAATTAAGAATAACTATCTGTGATTAAACAAAAAATTAATCATGAATTAAAATAAATCACAAAATCAAAAACGATATATACAATATACTTCAATGACCTGGTTCTTGTTATTATGTCGCTTAAAATATTAACTTGTTTAGAAATAAATTAAAATAACTTTGTGTGTTTGTAACAATGAGAAAATAAATATTGTGTATTTGCAACAATGAGAAAAGCGATATTTCATAAATTATAATAAACGAAGCAATAGTAAAAACGCTGCCGATGCAGCCAATTTTTATTCAATATCATAATCAAGAATGCATATATGCGTAGTATACGTAATTCAATAAATTAGAGTAAGATGTGCTGAAAATTTTCAATCCATTGTATATGTAACAAAAAAGAATAAAGTGAAAGAAAAATTCGCGTGATTGAATGATCGACCAATCGGTGTTTATTCAAACGAGAACCAAGTCGTGGAAGAAGATATTCATTACACGCAAATCAATGTTTTCATGCCGAAGCAATCGACGATCTATCCTGTTACGCAATTAAAAGCAGAAGGGTTGTCCGATCCGACGTAAAAAAACAATGGCGGAAAACAAAATCAAACAAACAATACGCAGCGATGAAATAAATTGTATAACAAAAAGAGGAAAATATATCCGCGCCTTATTTAAACAAATATATATATCGGAAAAAATCGGAAGAAAAAATGAAAATTCGTCGACGAATCGGTAAAAAGGAACAAGAATGTACAAACTACAAAATCTCGAATCCGTGCGGTGAGGCAGTCATATACATATTACCATGTATATATGTATATATGTATAACAAATGTATATATAAAGATTCAGAAAGATAAAGAAAGAGAAAGAAATAGAGAGAGATGCAACAGTAATATATTGATCTCATCTACTATAGTGTATATAAACATGTGTGTATAGAACAATAAAAACTCGTGTGTGTACTTTTCTTTTTACAAAAGTCCAAGCATACCAGCACGTGTTACCAAGATATATTTGCTAATTTGGTAAAAGGTGGGTAAGAAAAGCGGTGAGAGTCAGCACAAGGTTACGTTAAATAAACGGTGAAAGAAATGGTTTTTAAAAAAAGGGTAATAGTGATCTCAGAAAATTTGGGATGCCATATTTTCTAACAGTTACGGACCAGGTATAGTGAAGGTGAGGGATATTTACGCTAGTTAAAAAATTACTCTGGATAGCAGTTGCGATTCCGTTTATATCTTGACAAAAAAGGAGATCCAAAATCAAGGAACGTACGTACCACATGATCTCTTTCGTCAACAAATATTGAAAAGATAAAATAAGCACGAATTAATTGAAAAGTCAGATTTCTATAAACGATGCTAACAAAAAGTTTCTTCAATCGCATTCCTCGAAAAATAGATCACGCGAAAAATTCGCTCAAGTCTCTTTCTCTTTTGTATTGAAAGAAAGAAAATATCGCACAGTATCAAAATTCCAATGTTCTTTCGGAGTAAAAATCTTATCGTCAGCATCGTCCTCGTAGCTTTGAAAAAACTCTCGAGCAAATTTAAAATATTCGATTTACAACGTTAATTTTTTGCCCGTTGACGGCTCCAATCGAAAGGAAAAATATTTAGAAAAAACGATAAACGAGTCACTTTGCTATCCAGATAGTCTTCGCTCCTCCTCGCAACTATGTGACTACAAGGATAACAGTTCAGGGACTAGTTTCAAGGGGTGTCTTTGGCTGGCTTCCACGTAGGTGGATATCTGGGATACCTGCGTCCACGCTCGCGCTTGTACTGGCCACCGTACTTGCAGCGGTTCGCGGCGAGCTCCGTGATCTCTGGGATCCAGCTGGCGAACACCGCCTACACACCCACAATCATCCGTTGCCGTCAGAACAGAGCCCTAGCCTGAGTTTTCTGGTTTATTTCTTTTTTTTATTTATTTTCTTTATATTGCATTTGCATTTGCATTAGCATCTGCATTTGCACTTTTGTAATTTGTATTTTGTACTTGTATCTGTATTTGTTTGATTCTTTTCATTTTTTTTTTTTTTTTTTTTTGTTTCGTCAGTGTGTGCATTGTGCATATGTATCGTTACATTCGTCTTCACTCGCATTCATTTTATGATTATCACAGTTTTCGTCTTCTGAACGCCTCTTTAGAACGCTTAAAACGAAATACACGCTCGCAACGCTTCACTCTCTGCTCAATCGCTTGCGACTACCCACGGAAGTGATCCTCGTTTTGTAACGTTTGAAGGGAGGCTAGCGAAAGATTCGATCCCTTTCAAGTTAACTTCCGAGAATGAGATAATTCTGAGATGCGTCAGATCACTGAAAAAGCAATCTGAATCTAATAATCAGCGTAGAACTTAATCGAATCGTTGGTTCAACAATTAAATGGATTATTATAACTGTTTCATTCAGAGTCACTTAAGTTCCGTTTATTTTTGTTCGTTTGAGGCTCCCAGATTGACGTTCCAATTTTAATATTAAGATTTCTTGGGTTAGGAATTTTAGATCGTGGAATTTCAGTTATTTCGAGAGAAGGTAAGGATTTTCGGAATTGTGAAACAATTACTATCACTTTGTGAGGTTATTCAAGATATTAAGATTAATCAAAATTTGATTACGGAAATGGAATATTAATGAACAGTTGGCTGAATGTGACTTTCAACCCCATAACGAAGATACCACTTATTGAAACGCTTAAATAGAAATCGATAATTATTTTGGAAATGTAGCTAGAAGAACATATTGTTAACGTGTTGTTAATAAATGTTTTTATTTGTTGCAAGAGATATTAATTATAGTACCTAGACGAATACTCGTCAAACAAAATCTGGCTCGATTTGTTAATGTACACAATAGAATCAAACTTGTTATCTTGTTACTCAATCTTGTAGTAAAAATTTAAGTTTTCAATATAACAATTATATCGACTTACATAGAACTAGGAATAAAAGTTTAAAATGCGCCCTAGTTTCTGTTAAACAGATTTTAAAATAACTGTCATAGCAATGGAGTATATTTTCAACTTTTCCACGTGATAAGCACAAATAGCTGAAATTAGATGTAATATGCCAGATAAATTGAAAAACCACGATGATAACATTCTCAATACTCGAAATTGCTTCACAGAAAATGAATTTCCAAATAGTTAACAATTTCATTTTATCGTTATCCACGTGATTTCAATCTGAGCCAGGTCTCGTTCAAATATCGTTTTTCAACCTGCGACAAGTAGCTTGACGCGTAGACATTCGTCGTCCATTCTAAACACCTCAATTGATTCTCACATACTTTACATACACTCTTTGTTCGTGTGTGTGAATGTAGAAGAAAGTGATACTGAATTAAGTAGTTTTGACTACACCACTCACGAGTAAAATAACAATAACTTTGTCAAAACCACAATATACGACATGGATAACGTAAATTAGAAAAAATTATAACATTTAAAAAAGAAACGATATTTTACTGCACGTAATATCGTTATTTCATAAATAAACGATCAATCACATTTCCCAAAAAATAACATGAATCCACTATACTACCCTAAAGATACAGTGCCGTTAGTTTCTCATATGTTATTTTATAGTCACAGTGCGATGATCCTTCGAGTACATCACTCTAATTATCAGCATTTTTATACGATAACGACGTATGTTTCCTATTGAGAAAGAAACAAGCGTCGCACGAAGCTTCGTAAAAATTTTAGACTTCAATTAACTGGCATGCAGGCTCTATTGTAGCGTGTGATGTGGACAACTTACAACCACAGGGTGGAGCACAATTGCGTTGTACAACAACATTTCTGCGATGACATCGTCTGTCGTCAAGAGTGCTCGTACGTGAATAAAAACATAATGGTATTGCCCTATATAAAGGAATACAGGGTAGAAAATAAACGAAAACTGGAACGAACATTTTACATCGTGTATCGCACTTTGGTCATATATGAAAATGTATATAGGAGTTCTGAATCGTGTGTTTTTAGCATCCTTCGACAGGTTTGACTTCAACGTTTCTTAATAAATAAATTGACCGATATAGTCGATCTTGAGATTTCGTAGAAATAAATCAGATCCGCAAAACGCGTACGGATATTATTCTTATCCATAACTCGCGAAAAAGAAACGATAAAAAAAGAAACACCAAAGAAATACGATGTAAGTGATATTGGTCAAACATTGTCGTTTACTAAATGGATATTATGTATCTTGAGTGAGTTGCATGACTATGTTTGATACTAATGAGTGATATCTTTTGTATTTTTCAATTCTCTTAAATTGTTAAACAAAGGGAAAAAATACGATGCAAGTGATATCATCGACTATCGATGTAAATCGAAAAGTACGATGAAACTACTGCTTGCTACTTTAATATTACACTGCTCAAGTAAATCATGACTCTTTGTATACACTACAATAAGATTACTTTTATTAATATAACATCTTATCGAGTATCACCACAGAGTTAGTGTATTCTATGCTAAAAATATCAGTTAAGAGCTACTCTAAAAGCATCTATAAATGAAAATAATAAAAACTCCATGAACCTCACTTTTTCATATCGAATATTTCTATAGAACAACACATTTCGTTATAAAACAACTATTGCTCTCCGTATGCAAATAGATACAATTTATTTTAATAACATAGGTCCTTCTATAGAGTGCACAAAACTTTCCTAAATGATTATAATACTAATAAGCGATATTTCTTATATGTTTTGAAATCCTTAATAATAAAAAATTACGTAACCCTTAAATAACAGATTAATAAGTAAATTAATCTTGCTGCTATGTCACGAGAAAATTATCCAAAGTAAGAAAGAAACAAGAAATAAAAAAGAAAGAAATACGATGTATGTAAGTGATATTGGTCAAGCATAATCGCTTACTAATTTAAAATTATGTATCTCGTGTGAATTATATGTCTAATTCTAATACTAATAAGCGATGTTTTCTTTGTATAATATACATGATCCTACGTTAGAGGTAGCAGACTAAAGTGGCAAACCGTGCAATCTTGGCAAAAGGTGTGCTCTTGTTATAACTCTTGTAAAAGTAGATCAAACGCCGAAGAAAATTCGAGGAACATTGCAGACCCTTCGTATTTCCTCCAATTTATTTCAACAAAACTTTTGCACCACATACTAGTAAGATTATAAAAATGATGGAAATTCGTTCGAATATAAATAAGTGAGATGCGAATGCATTAAAATACACCAATGCCGAGTGCTCGAGCAACCTATCGATGAACCTTGTTACGTCAGAACGAGCAAATCCGATCGATAATACAAAGACATGCGAAAGAAGAACTGATTGAAAAGATTTCATGCTTCTCTTGATAAATTTGTGCGCTGCAATCCCTCGTTTCAACGTTTCTTTAAACGTAATAACTATTGCACGGTGAATGATCTCAATAATTATGATTTATATTGTAACATTGACCTACAATGTAAAAGGTATTTTCTGTAGTTTAGTTTTCTCATCCTCCATGATCATTTCAATTTATGAAATATTAAATATTTGTTACGACCCTATGTTAATCGAATACCGATTTTTAATATATATTTCATTGGAAATTTTATCTTCTTTAATAATACTAAATCTTTCTTACAATTACGATCCCATAAAAGTATGATCTTTATCCTGTCCCTGGTTAAAATTTTTTAAATTAATATAAATCTATAATAAATTAGTAAGTCACTAAAAGTGAAAATTAGAAAACCAAACTCAACAATAATAATATTAAATTATATATTTACTAAAAACCTTCCTGTAAAGATATATACTAGGATTTTTTCATTTTCAATGTTTCATCATTATCTACTCATGTTTATAATCTCTAGATAATACTTTTCCATAAATTGGAACAATTCTGGGGGATGGGAACAAATGATTCCAATGCACTAGTTTTCGTCCCGATATGTCGACGATCATATTTGAAATTTTTAGTTTTTGTTTACGATACTATACTAGGAAACACTATAATGAATTAAATTTTGGACTATAATGTAGGATATCTCACCTAGATGTAAAACCAATTGATTATTTTGATGTACGTCGTGTACACAACAAAGAAAAATTTTTCCTCTTTCTGCGTGTGAAACGTATATTGTTGATGTATTGTCAGTAAGAATAACACGAATCGAATCAGCTACGTCGCTTCTCTGATGTATCAGCTCCTTCGATTGTAGGCCAATATTACTTACGTTTAAATTCTCGAAAATGAAATTATTTCACTGTTGCGTATCCTTTCAAATCATTGAATTAATTAATGAATTGCGTGTTTCATGCAATTTCATGGAATCTCATTTCCAAACAAGAGATTGCAAAATGGTAACGATCCGTTCATTTTCTCTTTTCGTTATGCACTAGTATCGTACAATTTTTAAATTATTTTTCATAAAAATGAATCCCATAAAACTTCGGTAATGACAAAGAAATAACAAGGAAACGTTCTGCTGCCAGAATATTCAAGCTACCTCCGATAATCCAAAGATAAATTGTTTCAAGCAAAAGTTTATTATTTTGAAATTTCAACTTTTGGAAATATATATTTTTTCGTAAGAGGGTGAGATCATTTTGTATAGCGTCAACTAAATATAACGCAACAGTGAAACTCACGATTTTATAAATATATAAAATTACTATATTCTATCCAATGATTATAATTTTATAGTTCGACAAATCTGAAACTTATTAAACGATGTGTATTTAAATTTTTTGTATATACGCATATTTAATCATGAAACTGTATTGGATCTTCCACCGTGATCGTTGAAATAACTTCGTTCGCTTGAAAAGAAAAGGGAACGCGGAGAGTGATACCACATTTACAAATGCGACATTTCTGAAACGTCAAAGTCCGCATAATCGCGTCAGCTATAACGAGCTTCTCGGCACTCTTCGTTCCTTTCACTTTAACTAGTTTATAGTTGTCGTGTTCGCAAGAACACCAGAGACATACCTCAATGTGTATCAATGTATTCATCGATTATTTCACCAATTCTGTCCGAGAAATTCCAATCTTTATTTTAAAGCTTTACAACATACGAGTTTACATGATTGAAAGTTCTAATTCTTGGCAACAGATTATAAATTTTAGGAAATGTTACTATAAATCTATGCGTATTCTTTAAGCGTGTGTTTTAATCCGCGAATAACTATTTTTTACTTAAATATTTTTCAACTAATTTATGATGTATATATAGCATAAAGATTACAGTAAAATGAACAGAATAGAAATTACGATATAACGTATTAGAAATATGATGACAAAATTAAAAATAAAATACAAAAGCGTAGAAAGTAAATTTGCAGCACATTTTTTGAGAAACGAATTTTACGGATACTTGTAAATTTTTCTACTTAAATTAGAATATCCATGGTTTACAAAGTACAAGCATACAAAATCACAAATTACAACGTTCACCAAGAAGTTTCCAACGCGTGTAAAAATTTATCACCAACCTCATTTTCTCAATTTGTACCACCTGATTATTTACGCGAAAAGATTTTATAAATTCTCGTCACAGACTTAATGAGATAACCCAGAACGTGATACACGAAAGTATGTGACAGCGTCTATACAAGAGTATGTTGGTGTGTTTCTAATGCACATGTAATTACGATATAGCAATGAATTATTGTAAGGGCGTATGTAGCTAACCACGAGTTATATGTATAAATATATAAAATGTGTAAACGTGTGTACATACAATATGAAAAGATTAATCAAGAATATATACATACTGAAAGTAAAAGAACAATGTTAATAGACAAAAAAAGACAGGATTGAAGGATGTAATTATATAATAATACCTCTTTCCGTGTTCCCGCTTGTATTCGCCGCTGTACTTGGACCTACTGCCTACGAGCTCTATTATCTCAGGTATGCTACTAGCAAAAATTGCCTGCAAATAGAAATCATAACTAGAAAACGCTATGCCACTACGAACCGTTACAAACAAACTGGGTCATCTATATATGGTTGCAATGTACAGCAGAGGCTTTCGCCAGATATATATACACGTTCGCTGGATCCTCGGATTACGTGGTCACAGCAGAACGAGAGAAAAAAAAGAAGGAGGAAGGGTAGGTTTTTGGAAAAGAGGGGATAAAAAAGGGAGGAACAGATAGGAGATATGGTTCAGGGGCAACGATCTGCGTTTTCCTACCCCGTATGCGCGCGCCTCTTATTGTTCTTCAGCGAAAAATCCCGACCAGTTTGTTATACCCGTACTCATATCCAGCTACGGATGCTTGGCGACTTCTGGATTAGCGTTGGACGTCATCGAAAATGCACACTCCACGCTTCTCATTAACCTACGATACGATTCTACGGGAAATTGATTTTGCGAACGTTCCGATCTCGTTCAGTTTGATCAAAGTTTGATCCAACGATCGACGTCGTCATCTTCGACTTGATCTCCGAGTTTGATTGGTTGAAATTTCACGAATACTTAGAAAATATTAAGTTAACGTTAAAAAGAATATTGATCTTTATTAATCTTCGAGTTCTCGCATGTTTGGTGGATTGGTTATAATTTAGTGATTTGGTTTTGCCTTTGGTTTTGGTAAATTATAATTCGGATATTGGTTTTGGATTTGGTGGATTGGTTATAATCGGGATCTTGTTTCGGGTTTTGGTAAATCGACTAGAATTTGGGTTTTAGGATGGATTTTGGCAAACTGATTGCAATTGTTACGTTCGTTTTTATAGCTTTCTTTTAATTTATTAGAAACTATAATTTTGAAAAAAAGTGTTTGAAAATTCACTTGGAGCAAAGTCAATTTCCCTTCTAATTGTTACGTTTCTAATGTGAATTCTGGAAAATTCTATTTCTTCGATATTCGAGCGAACAACTATTCGCATAAACCTATGTAACTTCATTGTAGCATCACTGATACAGGTGTATTATTATATATGAATAAGATGAACGGAATTTGTTGAAATAGTATGACAGTGTATACGTAAGTAGATGCTTTTGCCGAAATGTAATAGTAACGTGTTAGCAAGCAGTCATAACTGCAAGGAAATGTTACAACGGTTTGAAATTGTAGAAATACAAATATTTTCTGTGCAGAGTATTAGAAAAGATAATTATTCAATTACATTGTCTATTGCAAATATTTTTACATAACGAAAACCATACTTTTGATTGTTATTATACAATAAAAGTATTTTTATTTTACTATTTTTTTTAAATATATTTGTGTCAGAACACTCAATTAAACGAATTCAGAATCTATGTAGAACTAATTCAAACTGATTTACCTTTAATGTGTGTATGTATATGAATCTAGAAATACACATAGTTTGGAAAGAATCTCTCACCGATATTTTCTTATATTCTTATAAGATCGAAAGAAATGAAGCTAAAAATCGAAGATAAACTATTTGAACTTCCTACTAGAATTTCATCCAATCGTACTCACTGCAATATTTATTTTTCCTTTTCCATTTTCACAAGCAATTTTTAACAAAAAGTACTTTTTTAATACTCTGCTTAATAGATCCTATATACAAGAACGTGTAAATATGTACATGTAATAATAGATACACAATGATGGATCAATTTTATGATATGTACAGTGAAATTGGAAAAATGGTTGATTTACAAAGGAAGCGATACTTGAGGTACAGGTAAAGGTAGTCGAAAATAAAATTGCACATGCTGAAATATTATTTCGTGAAGCGAAGAAAGGTACGAAGGGAAGATCGTGTTACGTTATTAGACATCAAGCAAAAGAATAGAAATCGGGAAAGCTTGTTGAGCACTCTGTCTCGATCAGTATCATTACACATAAGCAAACATTTAAAATCGTTATTCATGCAAATGTACGGCATAGCATAGCAGACCCCTACGTTTTCAGATCAAAGAAGAAAAGTTGCATCGGAATTATTAAATTCGAAATTCGCCAAAAGTTGTGCTTTTGATCGATGCAGTTTCTATAAGTCATTTTACTGTAGAGGTCTGCAACGAGGGAAGCGCTACATCATACTTGCAATTTGATTACTATCTCTAGAATCTCTATTCGTCATAATAATAGTTAAAGAATCAACGAACCACTGTGAATATTATGTTAATTTGATTTTGTTAATTGATTCAGAGAGGTTAGAACTTTTGGCCGAACCATTAAGAAACCTCATAGTGCTCCCTTCGATTTATTTTAGTCGTGTAGTGATTAACTCACACGTCAGGCAAATTCATCGTACATGTCAAGCAACTAAAGACACTGCGGTTAAAGAAAATCATAGTGAAGTACAGTAGATAGGAGATATTTCTATGTCGAATTTTATTGCAAAACAAATTTCGACAAAGTGAAATTCGATCGAGATGTCTCTAAATGAAAGGACAATAATTCCGCAAGAAAGATTATTTTCGTTAACTAATAACTACTGTTACGTTAATCACATATAGTTTCGTTCTTATTATTCGAACATTTAATCAAAATTATTGAAATGATTCGCAAGAGAAATTTATTGCTAGATTATATATACAATAATGTTCGAATATCATTTTTATTATCTAATAATTGTCTCTAGACTAATTACTTAAATACATAATATTTCCGTCTTCGTTCTTTTTATTCGAAAATATAAGCAAAATTATTAGTAGAAGGTAATAATTAGTATTTGAACATTAATTTGTTAGAAAGGCGTTCTCGATCACTCGTTTGCTGAAACGTTTCGTCGCAAATTATATTCCTCTTGATTTAACATAAACATTACAAGATCGTTATAATGTACAGATCCTTGCTTAAATATTCAATTTGTTTAATTGATATCCTTTCCTTAGGGACACCATGTATAGAATAATGTAATAAAACACAAAATGACCGAGCTTGAAAATTGTACTTCTCAATTAAGAGACACCATGTATAGAATAATGTAATAAAACACAAAATGACCGAGCTTGAAAATTGTACTTCTCAATTAAGAGACAGATTTGGATATATTTGATAAAATCGCTGGTAAAACGACTCCAGGACCTTAATAATAAAAAAAAATAGCTTACATGGGGATTGAAAAAATTCTTACAGATACTTTTGAAAAATTATATAGGATGAGAGTGTTTCGACAAACGATACGTTACCACTTTTCTCCTTTGCTTGCCGAAGTTCACTTTGAAAACTAAGATTAATATCGTTTAAATGAAAAACAAGAAAATCTATAAAGCTTATGTTTATTTAAACGAAATCATATTTAGTTAATTATTACAATATTACAAACATGTAAGGTATATCAACTGCTTAGAAAAATTAATTTAAAGTACTATATAAAGTTAAACATCATTTCGGAAAATGCTTCGCTAATTCCAATCCACGATCAATTGCCAATCATAACTTTCGTAATGTTTGCTGAATAAAAACTTTGTAAGTGTATTTATTTGATAACTTTGCAAGAGTATTTGTTTGAGTATTGTTCGTTTCATAAACTTCCGCCCTCTTAAAAACGCAACATGAACGTCTGTATTCCTATCGAAAACAAACAGTGAATTTAGGCAACGAGCAAAATAAAAGATCATGTTATTTGTCAAAGCCACTCTCCTCACGCTGCATAATCTTTCGCTGATTAATTAAATATAGAATGAATTAATTTTGGTAAAAATGCTTTCTACGTTCTTTCGCTACGCGCTCTTTCCCTCTTGCCAACTCCACTTCAATTAATAAAATTGTTAACCCAGCCCAAAATCGTCCTATCATTCTTAGCTACGAAACCTACCGAAATCGGTTTGAAGCGGTTCTTTATTGTTTGAGCCGCATACGTTATACCAGAACTCAGTGACATCATACTTTCAACCAAGTGCCAAATGTTTTGAGAAGGTTCCAAAACAAGCTCGCTTTTAAATGGTACGAGGACATTGTTCCTCGTATCACGTAGAATACCGGTAACATCGAAACTATTAAATGACATTTTATTGTAAAACATAATACGTTGTAACCTGATATTCTACAAGGTGAAATTGACATCCACTATAAGTAACAAATGAAGTTTTTTTATATAAGAAACGTGTATTCCTTCTGTTCGTAGATTTATAAGAAATCGTGATTACTCGAAAGAAAGTGTCCTGGAGTGAGAAATAAAATTATACGAGATTTCTCAGTTCCTAGTTTTAATCCCTAGTTTTCTAGTTGCCCTGAAAAATTGTACGTATAGATTATCGAGAATCTTGAACAATCAATATGGAAAAAGAAAAGAACGTTGAACGCTTCGCAACGGCAATCTGAGAACGAAAATCAAAGCGGGTAGAAAAACAAGTACGTAAGTATCTAATGTTAGTAAGGTTAGCAGCATGTTAGCGTTCGCAGAAAGACAGATAAACATACAGACAGAATGAACAGTCATAGATCAAGCTCGCACAGAAACCAACATTTTACTAAAAGTCGTTGAGCTTCGTGCCTTCTGGGAGAATTATAAGACACGTATGAATCGATGTTTCAGGATTTTTAGAAGAACAACGTGCCTCGAATCGAGGTATAACAACTTACGGATAAAATGCAAGTAACTTCTACTTTAAACTTATCAAAATTTCTGTCATCTAGATAGACGTTATCTGACCAAGTTTATGAACCTGAAAAGACTCGAGGCTCGTTCAAACGTAGGATCCTATTAGTTCAAAAATTAGTCGTTGAATTTTGCATGAATTTTTAGGGTAAATCAAATCAACAATCTGCTACGATTCGATTTACCGTATATCATATTACCGATGATGATCGATACACTTGTTGGAAGAATAGTGATTAGATTATGAATAAAGGCGAGACTCGTACAAGAGATTGGAAGCAATTAGAAAAGAAACAGTTAGAGTATGCGATAACGAGGTTGAAATATGTTGTTAGAGGTACATACGGCATGATCGTCATACCGAGTCACTTTCTCTTATCGATTCATTCAGCGAGAAAGTAGTATACGCTTGCTGCTGCAACAAAGCTAGTTTACATTACTCTGCGATAAATTACTAAACGCCTCACCAGCAACAAGATATCCGAAGATCGAGATGCTCTACTGTTTTAAATGCTTGGATGCTAGTTGATAGAATGAAAATATATCTCTGCCGAAATCGCACGGGGTATTTCGCGTCCATCTATTTTACGAATGCGGTCCCAGAAGTATATCGAATTGAAAAAGATTGATCGTACGGGGGTTTAAGATATTTTCATTTATATTATTTTTTATATTTTTGTTTTACTAATACGATTAGAGAAATTGAACATAAGAATAACGAGAATGTAATTGATATAAATTAATATTTTAATCTTTTCAATGATACAAATTAACGTTCTAAAAATACACGATAAAAGTATTTATAGAATTGTAACTGTAATTCTAGATAGAAAAATGGAAATCGTTTTTGATGATTATTACGATTAACCATTTTGAATAACAATTAAATTTTAAAACCGAAAAAGACAGTTCTTTTTTAACGTTCATTTTTTTATCTAATGTAACAAACATAAATTATGATAAAGTTTGTAGCAATATCTTTGCTTCTAACTCATTCAACATCTAAAGCTTCATATGAAAAAAAAATCTATAGTTTATGATCTCATATTTTTCGGGTGAAATTATGTATTTCGTGTTGTTCCACTAGTTCCATAATGGATATCCTAAGTTATACAAACAATAGCACATTACTGTAGCGACAGCTAATTTCTCTTTGTCCAATGCCAAATTCATCCCAAAATTACCTGTATATGTCGTCTCTCTCCCTTTCGAAACTGCAACGACTACTGTTTACTGTCGAACAATCGCAGAACAAAAGGCTCATTTATCATATGCATTAACATATCGAAGCATCACGTTTCGCGGGTTGTCATAATTTTGTTGTTTCATTCGTAAATGTATTAAAACGTGACATACGTATATGACTCATATATATTTATTTACTTTACGTTGTTTATTTATTTATTTATTATATGTTCTTTGTTCGTCGATATTGTCAAGAACATTTCATCACAAATTTGAATATGATGCAAGTGTTACATCGTAAAGGTAACAAATTACTCTTTACTCGTTCAATTTTTTCAATTCCATATACTTCTGATGACCTCGACTTGCAAAATTTAAACAGAATAATACCCCATCTTCCAGCATTCTTAAGAATGACCTAGTGTAATCGAAAGCCAAACATATAAACCGCTATACGACATAATAGGTTACTTAGAAAGCCTTTACGGTCGGAAAGACAGCGTATAGAGAGAACAGAAAAAAAAAATGTTTGAAACAGCTACATAAGCAGAGAAATTTTCTCCTCCGACCACTTTACCCCGAGAGAGCTCGAAGCGCGAGATGCCGCGGCGATCCGCGCTACAAACCTTTTCAATTTTCGTACGACAGAGTGAGGCGTGTAGCTACGAGAACGATAGAAGGTCGCCGTCGGGCACCGTCATCAACGTTTCGTCTATTATTCTCAAAGTATCACATATTCCCTCGTAATTACGCTATTGTTGCCTTCAATCCAGTTGGCGAATTATAATTCACGCAGATATGACAAAAAGGACGTGAAACTCGTAATTGAGGGACAGTTTCGAGTCAAGGCGAACATTTTCGTTGAGAACGTACGTTTGTGTGTTGAAACGCCGCACTGGTTCGAACCGTTCCACAGTTCTTCAATGTTTTGTTATTATTAGATTGTCAATGTTTATGCAGATCTACATTTTTACAATGATGAATTAATAAATGAAATTTGAGGAGAAATATATTTTACTTATGAAATATCGTGAATTGTGAAATATTCTGTTTTGGATGTTTTAAACATTTCTATCTAGTATAATTGTACAAAGTAATAATTGTACGTAATATATTCCGTATAATTTTGCATCTTTAAACATAAATAAAAAAAGGCTGATTATTTCGCTTACTTTTACATTAATCTTCCTCGCATTTATTCGTTATTCGTTACTTATCCTTATTAGTAGACTGCCGATATTTCTGCATTTATGGGAAATATAAAAATATAAAAATGCACAGAATGCGCTCAGAAATACGTAAAATATCCAAAATATATTATTCCACATAATGTTTAATAAATAAAATAATTCTCAATAGCTTCCTCTCCTCATAATTGCATTCGTAAAAATATGAATTTGTGTAAACATCCACAGTCTAATTACAAATTGACGTAATTACTGAAATATCTAAGAATCTACAAATTATGAATTTGCTTATGTTATAAAGTCAATCAAAGATTTACACGATTATGAAAATTCAAGGGCTAAATGTACAGTTGAATCCGAAGTGTACTTATCTCGCACGACTTGTAATAAAAATAACAAAGCAATAGTAAAAATAATAGAGGAATCTTTTAGTAAAAAGTAGGGGAACGAGGGTTATGTAATTAATATTATACGAAATATCAAGACGGTCCCGACTACGGCCACATATAGAGGTATAGGCATAAGGCACAGGTAGCCAGTATCGCTATAGAAAACTTTCGAGCTCTTACTCGTTACTCGTTCTTTGTTTATCCATTCGTTTATTCCCGTTTTTTCACGTATTCTTTTTTTTTGTTCCTTTCCTTATTTTCAATTGCTTTTCTCTCGTTGTTACGAGAAATATAAAATGGTCCAAGCCGGCGTAGAATTGGACCGAGCTACAGCAAGCTGCGTTTCGTTTTGTTTTCTTTTCCTTTTTATTACTTTCTGTTTTTCTTTTTTATTTTTTTATTTTTTTTAATGAATGAGATATACCCTTTTCTCAATGGCATATATAAAATTGTTTATATATGCGACTCGTGGTGTGGGGGCTCAATTTAAATAGGTACGATTCAAATCGGTATAAAAAGAGAGAGAGAGAGAGAGAGATAGATAGAGAAAGTGTGAAGCTGCCCTGTGATTTCGGTTGAAATTCTTACGTTCCGGGTCTCGATGCCTGACGAAGAATCGACTCGTTCTGTACGATCGATATGCGCGAGCAGAGGCAACCGTTGAAATAGAGAAAATGTAAATCTACCTGCTTTATTAGCAGTAATTTCGTTATTACATTTAATTTGAATTAAATTATCTGAGATTAATTAAAATATTAAAATAAATGCTCCTCGTTATTCAAATTATATTGTTTAATATTATTTGTATTTTATTAATTGTGACATAACTCGTTTAAATTATTCGAGTTACAATTCCGTTGTTTAAGTAATTAAATTAAATTATCATTATAAAATTATATTCTGAAACTATTCAAATAACAATAGTACGTTGAAATATACTAAAATTTGATGAAAATGTTTATTTTATTCTCCCAGTCAATTTTATTTGAAGAACTGTAATCGTCCAGAATCGATCTATTCAAAATTGTTGTTTATTTTTATGATTGCTAAGAATCGAGTGCATTAATTTTCGGAACTGAACAGTAGGTTAATTACGCATCATGATTCTTCATCTTTCACAGAGACGAGTCGATTCCTCGTCTGGTCGAGAAACTCGGCTACCGTGATTGGCGTAAGGTTTGTCGGAGGTCCTAGATTTCGAAGAAAAGAACAATCCTCCTACTTTGTTTCGATAATTTACAGTGTCTACTATGCTGTTAACTGATCTCTCGTATTCTAAATGATATTTGTAGACAAACGTTACGCTAGCATACCCGCGTTTAAACGGCGATGCTCAGGCTTCTTCTAGATATAACATATCGATATGTTTCAACGAACCATGAAAATACAAATTCGTATCGTTATTCCTCTATCGACTACCGAAATTAATACGTGATTTGTTACGATCGATCACACACGCTCAGGTACGCACGCACACTCGCGGCCAGTCACACTTCTCGCAGACACTGCGCATCGTCGTTCAAACGAAGCAATCGATTTCGCGACGAGTGACACTGTTCTCCGATGGTTCCTTAACTACACAGAAAATCTATGCGTTTATGCCTCCATTTTACCATTTTGCCTCGTGCTATTTCACAATAAAATGCGAATTTCTCCTAATAAAAATTATTCAACAAATGAAAAACAAATATACACGCTTTATATTAGCTCAGATGTGTCTTCGAGAATTTCTTTTTGCATTATGTTAGTCTCTCTGGATTCGAAATTGAACGTGCTAATTAAATTTCTGCATCGTTGTTAGCTAGTTTTGGTTATTTATTCATAGCGATGAATACGATGGTCATCTAGTTAGAGAAATATTGATGAAAGTGAACAACAATCCCGTAAATATTAGAAGATATAATAAAATTGCCTTCTGGTCATCCTTTAAGGAGGACGATAAACGGATTTGAATTATGTTCACGTTCAATCACTCAATTAGAATTACAGAGAGTGATAATTTAGTAAAAAAGGGGTATCATAGAAGTTCGTAAAAAATCAGCAACTCGCAACTTTTCGTAGAAATTTTATAAAACATCTACGGATTTAATAGACATTGTAATTACAGAGATATAGATAATTTTACATTTATAGCTTTACTATAACGCAGTAATTGATCATTTCCTTTTTTCAAAAGAAAAGGATTTCTTTCAGATAGCAATTCTGATATTTTAAGAAATAAGAGAAGCGAAATATTAAAGAGAAACTCGCATTATAAATATGAAAGAAAACGAACGTCTCATCATCGAATGGGTAAAACAGTATCTTTGATTCATTTCGCGAGAAATCGAGCTGACCAGAGAACATTGTACACAGTCGAAATATTCACCGTTTTTGTGTGTCTCAAGGATAATAAATGTGTAAATGTTACAAAAATCTGATCTGCCAATTCATGGCGAGATCAAGGTTCTACTCTAACGACACGAATTCTGCGAAACACTCACATATTCGATCTAATTCCTCGTGTTAATATCAAAGAACAATCGTTCTTTTAATAATCATAAAAATACTATTAATGTACAATGAAATAATATTGCGAGTGTCGCTGTAAAATTACTGCGAAAACAACGATACTCGGTTATTGAGATTATCAAGAATAATCTCACGACAACGTAAAGAAAAATGCATCTGCACATAAGTTATAAATGAAAAATGACGGTCACGTGTTTCGCAGAGCTCGTACTGCGAATACTTCTCGGGAAAAACCAAATTGCCTGTTTAAATTTGACAATGAATCTTGTGAAATACAAGGACGTAGTAGACGATATTTGAAGAACTAAGAAAGTTTATTTGCGATGTTCAGGTAATTCGATTTTTCGTATGAGATTCTTCTACACTGAACTATAGAGAGTCATTTATTTCATATAACATATTAAACATAATATTTTGGCTGTATAAGAATAATATAAAGAAGGCTTACCAAACCGACGAGTAGAAAAAATACTAGGAATGTGCGGCCGAGGACCGTCTGGCAGTAAACGTCGCCATATCCTACCGTGGACATCGTCACGATGAGAAAGTAGACACAGGTCCAGTACGAAAGCTGTTGAGGGTTCGTGAACTCGAACGGGTCCCCTGAGTTTTCAAGCTGCCGGCAAACAATGTTTCTATGCTTATAATTCAACAACTAAAATATTGCTTTAGATACTTCTGGATACAATGACTCCCAGTGATTTGTCAAATTTATTAAAAAAAATTCCCCGTAGAATCATAATAGTTATTCTATATATACTTCTTTGTGCCTTTTAAACTGAACAATTTATAACAGTAATAGTAAGTAGAAAACTTCATAGACCTATTTTAAATCAAATTCTCCCAAGAATATTTTAATTAAACTCGCCACCAAGCATATCATAAATTAAAAACCAAATTGAATATTAATTTTCTCTAATTGAAGCTAACAATTTTTTCTATTAAAAAAATTGCAGGTATTTGTAAATTTATTTATATAGAACAATGTTCACATTGTCGATATCGTTATAACAACGTCAATGAAGTAAAAAGAATTATGTTTGTAATTCTATTATACTTTGCAATAAAATTTCTAATTACTTTTGACCCTCCTTCGGCAATTTTCTTAGGCTCTTGTTTTAAAAATCCTCGAAAAATTCTTCAATATTCTTTTCCAGATTTCTAGAATATCATCGAATAATTTTTTATTGCTATATATGTTACCTTAACTTTTTTAAGTAAAGCGAGATTTAAACAAGAATATGAGAAAAGTGAAAAATTGTTTAAAATTACTGGTCGAAGACGATCAGTAATTAACTACTTAAGTATTCACATGTGAAAAAATGACATGAACGAGAGGAATGAAAAACAAAAAAGAAGGTTAGAGTTGATGAAATAACGAATAACATCTTACCAAATGAATGATGCCAGCAGCTGTTAACCAGACGGAGATGAAGATCGATACAAGTTGGGCGAGACGAATGGAACTCGATGTCTTTAGAATGTTTAGGTACTGGAGGATGTCAGGGACCGTCATCAGTCGTAGGGCTCGGAGGAACCTCAGTCCGATCCACGTCCGATCGAGATATATCGACACGAAGGACGGTGGTATCGTAAAGTAGTCCACGAACGAATACATCTCCAGCATGAACCACAGCTTATCACTGGCGGCGATAAACTATCACGAAATAAATGTTCAATGTTATCCCTTTCTTTGAACTCTCAAACAATATTATATCATATCAACAGTGAGCATGAAAGAAAATTTTGAAAATTTATACCAATATTTATGTTCGTGAAAATTGTTGTGTTTACACTTACGCGTATAAAAAAGTAGACCATAAAAAATATATTGAAAGCTAAGTCTATCTGCTGAGTAATGTTGTTGCTCCACTTTTGGCAACGTTCCACCTCTTCGCTGTAACATAAAATTGTCACATCGATGTTAGGGAATTACGTTAATATTTGTTTTGCCGATTTATCTGACTGCCATGAGCAAACAAACAAACAAACACTAATAACATAATCAGCAATGAGAAATATTGTTCCATCGTGTGTTCTCCTGTATGTATTTAGATTGCAGGATAGAATTCTTTTGTATGAACAAATTTATACAATCATAATTGTATAATCTTATTTTAGTATATGAACAGATAACGAAAATTAGATTTCATTTTAATTATATTGTAATTATTATATAGAATTAAAATGACATTTATTTAAACAGGAATATACCGCAACGTTTGATGTAATATTTTTAATTGAAAAATAATTGGTTTCCTTACCTGGAGGCATCGATGAAGTATATTATAAGCGATGCTATACTGAGAATGAAAACTAACACCACCTGAAACACAAAACATAATTCAACGTTAAACCATTTACTTCAATTAAATTAAAAGAACATTACAGAAAATCGTGAACTATAGGAAACTTAAATCTCAGGTAAAGGAATGAATTTCAAAAATGTATAATATTCTTTAACATAAATAATTGTACTGATGTGCAAGGTATAAAGGCAATAATTCTACATTTTTAATTATACAAATTGTTTCTTTCCATCTCCTATTCATGTTTTCATATCAAATTATTCTACATTTTTTTAATGTACTGTTTTTAATGTACCTGTTTTAAGCAAATTTGTATGTGTATTTCATAACGTTGTAACTTTTAATTTGAAAAATTTGTGTTATTTTAACACTGGTAATAAGAAGTTTCAACATCTAAATGCGATTAAAGTGGTACTTGAAGTTCACTCGTCTACGAACGTTGACTAGCGCCGACAAGTAGACACATGGCTGTACTTCAACCTCTTTGTTAGCACTTTTCGAAATGCACGACCGTTCCAAGCGTCAGTTTCACTTAGCGATTGTCTTTACTTACTACACGCAGGTAAAAAATCTATTAAATATAACCACTGGTATTTATCATTTGTTATTACAGTAAAACTATAATACGTGTGCGAACTTTCTAACATTATATATTTTTATAGAACAACTTTCTGTAATTTTTATTTCGAGCAGCAATTACGATCTAAATTAAGTTGAATTTTATATAAGGAGCTTCGTTACTTGCAATGGCTAAAAAAATATTTTTTAAAAGCATTTACTAAAAAATTAGTAAAAAAAGTGCAAGTATTGTATATTAAACTTCCTATTGTTTAATAATATATGAAATTTGATAATACAAAAGTCTGGTACTATGAAAATAAAGTATGTAGAACCTGAAAGTCAGAGTGCGAATATTTATGTCAATTCATATTTTTATGACTATATAATGGAACCTAGACAGAAATTTGTTTCACATGCTAAATATTTTAATTAGACTGCGAACGTTTATGCAACCTTATATTTTTATGAACATAATTAAAGAAACGATATTCTACTTCAAATATTGTATACATTTTTACATATTATATGCACCCCGTAGTTTTTTGGAATCTTAAATTTCCTACAAATGCATAAATATCCGGAGCCTAATTATAACAAATACTACACCTTGTATATTTCATATATATTTTTAAATATTATGTGAATTCTGTGCATTTTTTGACCTTAAAATTTCATAAATGCACAAAAATCCGCAATCTGCTAATACTAAAACGCTTTGGGAAATAAGAATATATACTGATATCTATCAGCAGTTGCTACAATATATGATTGTGATTGTAACTCAAAACGAACTTCCGCAGCAATTATCTCGAACAATGCCAGTTATAACTGTTATTTTAAACATCGCCAAAGAATACAAATATCTCAAAGTAATGCTTCCCGACTAATGCAATGTAGTCACGAAAAGACACGAATAGAAGTTTTACGTCGAACAAACTCTGACTATAGCCAAACAACTGTGAAAATGAGGATCTTTTCTATTATTCCATTATTTTCTTCCGCCTAGTTTACTCGCAGGAAAATATGGAAAGGAAATATACATACATTGGATGGCGGAGTCATCGATGCGCCAAGATTTCGCATACACCTATATCATGTAGCGACATATACACAGATATGTGCAACTTCTGTACTATGAGACTTTTCGTTCAAGCGTATAGCGCAAGTAGCGTGAATAAATAAAGAAGCAGAAGGCTTATGTACTTTAACCGCCGATCGATTTTGCTTGGCTCCGTGCCAGACAGCAACTCGTCAGATACCAAAAAATTTCGCCACATGACTCTTAATCGTCACTGATATATTATCGAAATGAATTTGCCGGATCTGGCCTTTAACCATTTCGAATCAACCTTTCATCATCTAATAAAGCAAAACTTGCCATTTGCAGCCATCCAAATAACATTTTCACTACCAGGAAATTGGTTAAGCAATTTTCAACGTTTAGAAGATGATCATCAATCACAAGATTAGTAAATATATGATAAAGTAAAATAAATAGCGAAATACGAGAGGCACTTATCAGAATTATTTAACACCTTGTATGATTGAACCAATGGCTTCATTTATTTGTTGTTCGATCGTTCCTTGAATTGCTTAAGAATACCAGAGAGTAATGAGTCGAAATTCATTCTGATTATTGTCGAATTCTTACACAAAATGATATTGTAGCCAATAAGCTTTTGGATTAAGCAGTAGAAAATTATCAAAACTAAAAAGTTTTATTGCCGGAAACAATATTTTGGTTTCTATTATTTTTTATTATTTTCGTATTATAATTTTGTTTTATTGTAGCTTTTATTACAAAACCTGATCAGTAAATATTTCTTATTATGAACAAAAAGAAGTTACCCGAAAAAAGTACAGTAGGTTTAATTTCCATAATTGATTCACAACAAGAAATGACTCGTGTGGAGCTATGGTTATTGATGCAGTTATGGCTCTTCACTATATGTTAAAACATATTCAGCTAAACGTAATGCTTAATCATAAATAAACGATCGATATCTATTATACGTGAAGCTGTTGAATTTTTGATTACCAAATGACTAATTACGGAAATATAAAATGAAAAATGTTCCTTCAACTGTTACTGGAACTCAGTCTGTTGAAACGCATTAAAAACTGAATCGATTTTATAATAAGCTTTATAGAACCACAAATTTAATTTTGTCAGTCGGATATTTCGCGTGTACCTGTCTCGTTGAAATTTGCAGAATACCGTGCACATACATATATTCATGTACGTACGTATCTACTCTAGAGCTGTAGGAGTGCAGAAGAGCATGTAAGGTCATTCTGTCGATGCACCATCTGAGTGTATGCAGCTGCGCTACGAAAATCTAGGTCACCCAAATATGAAGACCATGCACGGACGTTTCTCATATTCGTTTCCCAACCACGGAAGGGAATGGAAGGCCATGAAAGCCAAAGTACAATCATTTCACAAACTTTACGATCTTACGTGTAATTTCATATTATAGTTGTAAATTTAAGGTCCTGCTTATCGTTCATATTCATACACGTATCGACAATGTAGTAGAATTTCATTTATATGTTCTTCGTTTATTTGACTAACTATACGGAACTATACGGGAGAACTTTATTCGTCTGAAGCTGGATAAATCGAAAAATAAACAATTCGTATAATAGAAGCAATCGTTCATTTGATTTTTCATTCATAGAATAGGCATTCACTTTCACGTAATAGATTATGATGGGTTGGAGTTCACTCAATCAGTGTAATATAAGAATTCATTGATTTTCCTGACAATTTATAATTCTCCGTTCACATAATGGAAATTCACCTTCAGATAAGTGGATTTAATAGATAGAAGTTTATTTAATCAAGCGTTAACTAAAGTTTCGTTCTGATAAATGGAGCTCCACTAGTATATGTCTGACTACATAAACTTCTACCGATTGAATCTACTTATCTGAAAACCTGCTACTGTTTATACTATATACTATTTATACTATATACTATAGAGGATCAGTGAACTATTATATGAATACTATCATGAAACATTTTGTCCAACAACAAGGATTTTTTTTTTCAAAATGTTAATATCGCAATTGTGCTTCTAGATTATTATATGTAGGAAATAGTAATGAACAAATTCAGTAAATAGTGAGTATTATTTTCTTTGGACGATACGATGAAGACATTTTCATTAAGCCATTGTTTTGTTGTTAAACGTTACTGATTGTCGCGCAACAAATGGTAATATATTTTTAAAATCCTTCCTATTTTCTTTACTTTTCTTCTTTGAACAAAGTAATAAATAATGACAGAACAATTTATTTTCATTTGAAATTCCATTTTTCTTGTTCGTCATACGTTATTTCCAGCGATACTCCTTAAAACATAATTGTTCCTCAGCACGTTTCCAAATGAAAAATCACTAGCCTTGAATTTCACGAAGCAACGTTAAACTGTCCTAACAGTTACATAATCCTTCTCCAAATGCTAAATTTATGTCTTCAGTAACTTGTCCCGAGTCTAAACTCGTATAGAAAAATCATATGAATTTTTCCGATTAATTACGAGCACTCTAACATTTCTGTTACAAACCTTGTTATATATACAAAAAATATTTTCTTCTTTAGCGTTGTCGATAGTAATTGGTGATAATTAATTTTCGGCATCCGAATTAATTATATGTATCATAACGCTATCGATATTCACCTCCTCCGCAAAAGGTCAATCTCGTTTGAAACTCCAATCGGAACACGTCGATAACCCTCTTTTAAGACAAGCATTGCTCTTAAAGTCAAGTCGAGTCTTTAAAGCTCGTAAATATTTTCACTCATTTAACTTCCACTAAGCTCCCTGATTTGATGATCATATAAAGTCAAATATTTATTAAATAAGTAACGAATGAAATTCTTTCCAAGAATATATTTCTATGTACGTAACGATAGTATATTTTATCAATATTCCACATACAATTAACATTTTATAGATAATTAATAAAGCTTTTGCATTATACAACTCATTTTGTTCGACGTTTTAGAACTTGACCCTCGAATATAACCCTCGTTCTATTTTCTCGCGATGCTAAAAATGACATTCGATTTCGTGACGTAACTAATAACTCATACGACAATTCTAATTAAGATATATAATGTACTCGTATATATGTATGTACAATTAGGATATTTCATAGTAATGGATACATAAAAAGAGGTAATAATAAATCATCTTTAGTTATTGCAGCTGTCAGTTGCCTGAAATATCGGTTAAATAAATTACATATACATATGTATGCTACATATTATATATACACATAGTTACAACTGCAAATTTTATAACCGTAAAATAAACAAGTGTTACTTCAACATCGTTGCTTAGAACTCGTTGCAAATGTGTGAAGTAAAATACACAAACTGAAATTTTTACGTATAACTAAACATTCAGAAGATTTAGTATATTTAACATATCAAAGGAAGAGAATTCAGCTCATCAGATATAGAACATTACTCATCAAAAAAGGAACTTTCGACTGAATCGTGTTCTTCTATATTTATAAAATGTCTTAATGTGACTAATATGTTCGTTTCAAATTCAAGCTAAATTTATTCTCAAAGTACTAAAGATCTTTTTATCTATTGAAACACAAACAAAGACTGAAATTAGGATATAAAAATTCCGAAAATCCTTGCAAAAATACTAGAGTTATGAAACTTCAATGTGTATCCAAATTTTCTATACATAAACAATTGCAACTAGAGTGATGTTATGAAAATAAATAGCTATAAATAATCCTGTTTCTAATCCAAAAAAAATTAATATTATAAAGACTATATTTTATATATATATATATATATATATATATATATATATATATTTTATTTATATATATATTAGTTTATTAAGAAATAGTTTTAGTTAATTAGTTATAGTTTTAATTACTACAATAATTATTTGCTAAAAGTATTTACATGCTTTCAATAATTATTCAAATAACAAATTTCAAATAATGTATTCATTTTGACGAAACTGTTACTCTTAACTGTATGAAATTGTATGAAATTGTTACTCTTAACGTTAACAGAACGATCACTTTAAGAAGTAACACTAATGTCCTGACATACGTCGAAAATTGTGCTAGGACATGGGAATTATTCGCGCTAATTCGTGGAACTGGCGGCCCTCGGCGTTATTTATGATCCACATCGATGTAATTCAACCCGGTATCGAATTACCGAAATGGAAAAATATAATTTTTTATATTTTTTTATGACACCGTTAAGAAATGGTGTTGGTCGGATTATTGAGATTCGTACGATCAAAATGATATCGGACACGATTATACTTAACCAACAAATTTTCACTAAACTAAAGAAATACGTAATATACGATTAAGGGTAAGGAATGACCTAACTCTATGATATTCTATTACACTCTACCTATTCACTCTTACTCGTGTTGCCTGCTTCTCACTTTTACCTTCGATGCACGCACAACAAAGCACGGTTTCAGTGGCACGAATCGGATAATTTGACCCAATTCTTGAAAGCTCACCTCTTCTGATATATGACCACTTCCGGTTTCCGATACGTACTATAGCCATACTTGGAATTCAGATTATTCCGTCAGCACTTCGATCTTGACACGTACGAAGTATGCAAGCATCAAGATAATTGGCAATCCCACGAGACGAAGAACTCGTAAAGCAGAGAAACGCTTGGGGCTGACAATCGATTTGAAAGGAATGAATCCTATGTTTATCCCTTAAATGATAGTCGCGTGATATATTCTTGCACGCGCTTTGTCACAGTGAAATTACATGGAAATTACGGCGACGTGTGCTCTACCTTCTCGCTTCATAGCCGACTAGAACAGAGAGAGCACAGCAGGTTTTCAGCTTTCAGGTAACTCAGCCACGCATCGCTGATTCGCTAAAGAAACGCTGCTTCCAGAGGGATGAGGTTCAGAGCTCGAGGTTCAGAAATCTTCTTTTTCCTTATTGCTTTCTTTTTTTTCTTTTTTGCTTTTCTTTCTCGTCAGCCTGTTTGACAGACTAAACGAGCGGAGTCAGCGTTTCTGGTAATACAGAAAGAGACAGGAAAGCATACATCAAGTCTCTTTTGTCTCTTGTCTTATCTGCTACACTCTTTCACCTTCTGAGTAGACATGGATACTCACGCTTAATGTGATCCTGATCGATTTACTATCAATAAGCCGTAACGCTCATTTAATTAAACCGCTTCTTTTCACATCAACGTTTCGCTTATTCGATAATATAGTTGACGATATGAATGGCAATGTATCTGCTTTGAGAAAATACGAATTGGGATTTTAAATGAAAGATGAAATTATTATTTATTGCTAGGTTATGATCTGGGATCTTTATTACGGAATCCTACTTCCGGATCTTCTTTATGCAAATTTAAATTTTTATAAACGTGATCAAAGTACAAACCAAACAGAGATTTATCCCAGTCATTAAATATTACGGTGATTATTATACATTGAATATTTTTGCATAGTGTAAGCATTTTTATAACTTTCAATTTTCCATAAATGCATGAACATTCGCAATTTGTGTATTATTTTAATTATACTATCGAGATTATAGAAAATATTAAATGCAAAATTTGATACTAATTGAAATTTTATAAGGGAAACGAAATTATTATTTATTGCTAGATTGTGAATCTTTATGCAAATTTAGATTTTTATAAATACGACTAAACCAGAAGCTAGACAGAAATTTGTTTCAGCCATTAAATATTATGGTAATTATTATACATTATACATTGAATATTTTTGCATAATATGTGCATGTTTGCAATTTTCGATTTCCCATAAATGCATGAAAACTCGACTTATAGTTGGTAAATTGCTATTAGTCTGTTTCATACAGCTAATACTAATATTTAATTTCAAATTTTCTTTTTTCACTTTTCTGATTAGAAGAAGTTACAAGAGAACGGCACAAAAATCTTCATCCTAATTTTTTTAAGATTAATAGTGATAGATCGTCAATGTTTATGCATTTATAAACAAATTTTTATGTAAAAGAATATACAGTATATATGGTATTCAAAAATATATATAATGTTCAAAACGAAATACTAATCTAAAAAAATGAAACAGATCTATAGTTAGATTCCATTTCTCTAGTTGCGTTCATGAAAATTACAAGTTCCTGAATTTATTTTTATTTTTGTAAGAACTATAACATTGTGTTACGTCATGCTTTGAGTTGTTTCATGCATAAAAAACAGAAAAAAAATTTGTTTCCAAAAATACAACATCTATATAGTTTCATCTGACGTCGCTAACCTATTTGCATCCACCGACATGTTTCACGAATTGATTTTTAACCACGATTCTTTGGACGAGATACATATTATAGTCGCTAAGGGGTTAAATCAGGCGAAATTCCTCAAGCATTATCTATAGCTATATCTTTGAAATTAACCTCATTAAAGTACGATTCAACGAACACTCTCGATTTCTCTATACAAGAAATCATGATCAATTAAACAACACTCCATAACTCTGTACATTGACACATTAATCAGTCTATCTATTATACTATTAAATTATTTGTATCTATAAATGATTAATTTAAAAGAAATGTTAATTTTAATTTTTCAAAATTTATCGTAAAGAAAATCATGAAAACTTGAACTCGGGCATTGTGAATTGAAAGTAAAACAAATTTTAAATTAGTCAGTTCCAAACACGATATGTAATTTAAAACGAATTGGATGAATTAAATGTTATCGAAATTAGATATCGTATAAGTCGTGAGTGATTTTAATGAAATACAGCAATAACAAGTCTATCTTTTCTTAGCGAAATAGGCCTAGTTGTGCACCTGTGATGCTAGTAGCTTTCAAAGACGACAGGGTAGCGTGGCAACTGAGAGGTAGGTCACTAGGTTATCACTATCGTTGGTGGTTTATCCTTTTTCATCGTCAGAAACTTTACCAACCAATTGCTTTTTCCAAAGGACAACGCTAAAGAAATGCACGTACCGTGAATCCTGAACTCGCTCGGCTAAATAATTCTTTTAGAAAAAAAATTGACCAATCTGGACTTTCAACGAACTCATCGATTTCTATCAACACCATTTCGATCAATTTGTTTAAATTAACTACATTCACTAAATTAATGAGCTTTATTAAAATCAGTGTAACCTCAATGTAACTTTGTTTTAATACATAAAACATCTAAAAGATTTGATCCACAATTTATTTTGTAATATGAACGTTTATCAGAGTTAACATAACGCAGCTTAAATCGTGGCAGTATCATTAAATGATACGCTATCGTCCTGTGCAAACTAAAACTATTTTGTAAGATATCTGAAAATGTTGTTCTTCAACTTTCGACTCACTGATTCGCAATTAATAACTGTAACTGAAGAATGTATCTGGGAATGTATTTAAGAATGTTTCACAATATTGTCATACCAAGGGAGCATATCGAAGATCCATAAAAGTTGCAATTTTCTCCATTATACAATCTACTACTACTCACTTGCACACTCATCTCAAAGAGCGACAAGAAGATGAACCTGTGTATAGACATCACTATCGTTTCTACGATCATTTATTACTTTATTGTCTCGCGATACAGTCTAAAATGTAATCTCGTAATATAGATTTAAGCATAATAAGTAGCTGCAGCTTTAATAATAAACATAGGAGCATCTTCAAAAATAACCTGTCCACAGGCAGAGAAACGAAAGCAAGGAAACGAGACTAGACGGGACTAAATGAGGCTAGACAAGACGAAACGAGACGAAACCAAATGTTATGTCGTGAATACTAAACGTAATATTCTATTCGCTTTATTCGTTTAACATTTCCGGGTAAGACAAATTTTTGGTTACGTCGAATGGTTGTTTTATTTTCCTTGTAAGTGACAATCTGACCTATCGCACCTCGCTATAAATAAGAATTGCTGTTCTTATTTTAGCGTGCGAATTAGCGTGGGTCTCGGGCAGACTCATCACGAGTTGCCCTCGCTATTTTCGTATCGTTGGATATACATGGATATACTCGTGCCCGTGCTCTCGCGATCTAAGTGTCTACGAGATCCTATCAAACAATCCCGATCAATCTTGATGAAACGATAATAAATAGATTGCTGCGCCGATCTTTGGAGATTGAAAATTTATATTGGTTTAAGACACCGTCCATTCTGATTTATTTTAACGAAGCCCACGTGCTCTTTGCATACCAGTGTACACGTGTTGAGTGAAAGAACGATTTATGTTTATTGCATTGCTGTTAACGTTGCAGATACTATTGATGTTTCTCTGAAAATGTTTTATAGTACTCGAATCAGTATTATCCTTTGAGAAATATTTGCATTTTCAATTTACATTCTTTTAGAACTTAATACGAAAGCTCTTCTACTCTATTGAAATGAATTTATAATTTTTATTATACACTGATTGATGGATCCTGTTATTTATACCAAACGTTGACATGTATTTGCATTATTTGCATTAACAATTAATAGCTCTTTTTATTATTAACATAAACAAAGTCATATGGATAGAGAATATTTTAGGTAATTTAACTATAAGATATCATCGGTATTGTATGTATTTTGTGTTTTTTATTTTTTATCATTCTAACGTTCACAGGGATTCGTGTACATCTCTGTCAATTGTAGAATCTACACAAAAAGCTATAATATTAATTTCTATCAAAATTAGGAATGTCATATTTACTTATTAGATCAAAGTTTCTAGAAGAATATTAATCATTATTAATCTCTTCCTGGAACTATTTATATCTGACGAAAATTCAAGGATTTTATGTATTTCATGCCTGCTCCTTAAATTTGAATAATTTTAATACTTTGAAACAATTCTGTTTTATAATAATAGCAAACCGTTAGGTAAATATGAAAATGAACCTAAAACTGAAACAATTTTAATAAAACTGAATAACTAAAACTGTTTAAATGTTTGATAAAAGATAGATGGATTCATTTTGTACACACACACGTATGTGTCAGCAAGTCGTTTAAAAATGAATCAAGATTGGAAAAGATAATGGCAAAAGGAACGGTGCAAAGGCATTTACCTTGTAACAAACTGTCTATTTCACCGAAATACGGTGGATTGGCCAGTATAAGAATGGCCCAAATTAAAACGCACTAAGTGGCAGAAAGTAGGAGGACGGGCGACTGGTTGCCAGGCAAGAAATTTTACATCCCGAGATGGCATAGCCCCAAGTTTCCGTCGTTTCGCGCCAACACCAGACTCGACCGAGTTTTTCTCGCCCAACTACTATTTATAGGAGTAAACGCGAAATTAAGTCCTGAAATTCTATCGCCGATAAAACGACACAGATGTGCCAAACCAACCACGATACCTATACAAAATTTACTATTTTTCTTCCATACCCGACGCTATTGGCTTGATTATCAGGGCATCGATTAATCGATTAACAGAACGATCGGAACGATATTGAGATACTGATTGATGAATAATTTGGATATGCTTTTGGCGAGAAATTTTCAATTCTTTTTTTCCATATCCTACGGTATTAATAATTCATGGAAATAATGAATATTGATACAGAACTTAATTAAAATTAATTAGAGTGGAAACTAAATTATCAGAGCAACTATTAGTAGAATGATCAATGGAAAATGTTGGAACATAGATTAATGGAAAATTTAGGATCGTTATTGGAGAACAAATTTTCATTCTTTTTTTCATATTCTGCACCTGTTGAGTTATTATTAACGAGGACGATAATACCGATATAGAATTCTGTTAGAGTTAATACGTTTGAATCTGAATTATCAGAAGATCAATTATGGAAACATCGATCAACAGAAAATTTGATTCTCTTCGCGAAACTGAAAGAGTAGAGAGATAAATTAATATTTATGAAACAGTTCAATAATCTTGTTTCAGATATATAGTTCAAACGTAATATAAAATAGTTCAGTAGTTCAATGATCCCTTTTCATATGTGTGAAAACAAAGATATTCAATTATCCAAGCAATGCGTGACTGACAATTAGTGTCCTGATAATTCAAATTATTAAGGTAACGATTTATCAGACTGTTTCTCAATGAAACCTAACATATTGTTTAACTATGACGTTAATAAATGATATTATAGATATGTATATATATAGACATAGATATATGAGTATATACGAGCAATAAGAAATTGTTAATTATTTTCTACAATATCAAGTAACGTAAATATAGAATAAAAGTAACATAAAAATATAGTAAAAAATCAAGTAACATAAATATTTCAATCATGTTCCGAGCATGGTTGCCAAGCATACGGTTTAACGACTTCGTTAACCGAAGATAGAAACTAATAGCAGGAACCGTGAGCGTGATAACGACCCTCATGACGGAAGTGGTTTCTACTATAAACACGGCGTCGACAATCGCTTCCTCTTTAATTCCACCTCTTTCTACTTGGTCTCCGAGGTTTTGTTTTATTTTGCCACTGCTTTTGTCTTTGTCCCTATCTTCCTGTGCTAGTGGTCGTAAACAATTTAGGTCAAGTGCTGCGACACGTTAAAAAAAAAGGTAGGAATTTCATATGACCAACCGTTCGCCCCAACGAAGCACTTTACGCTCTGCTTCTAATACCGGCAATATCAAAGTCATGTTTTTATTCCGGAGATATCTACCAAAAAAGGAAACAGCTTATTTTGAAGATATCTCGGACACGAACATTACAGAAAATTTTGTCGATTTTCGAATGAACTTTCAAACGATTTGTGTTTATATAATATCTTTTTCTCATCCATATCTAACATTCTGACAGAATTTGATTGACAAAGCCTAGATAATTTTGCTGAAAATCAAGAAAAGCTTTGAGTTCTCCATTACTTAGAAGTTAATTGGAAAAGATGGAAACTTTCTTTTAATAGTTCAATAAACGAAAAATAGATAAAATAATAAATAAACGGGCGTTATAATGTTAACCTGAAACATAACAAAAGAATCTCGTCCATATTGTAAACTTAACATAACTATGATTACCCCTAACACATAAACTCAATGCAAATCTTTATACATGTAAATGTAAGTCTTTATATTTTCTACATAAGTAATCGCCACTGTATTCTTCATAATTAATCGCTCATAATCCTCGCTATTGGGGGAAGAACCCCCCTCCTCCCAAGAAATCCTAGTGTTCCCTTTGACACGCGCGGTGACTCACTCCGAAGTTCGATAGCTGAGTAGTATAACCTGAACCGAATTCAACCATCCATGAAAAAATACTAATTTCCCACGAGGCTATGATTAAACTTTTTTATTTTTGACTTTTTGAAAATTAAACTTTTACTAAAGTATTCGTGAAATTTTTCTGATTAAAATGAAATCAAACACGATATAGTTTAAATCACATTTACATTTATATGTAATAGACGAAAGAAGATAAGCTAATATCACTAAATAAGCAAATACACTGCAAATTATATCATAATTATATCAATTATATTATATGATTGATATAATAATAATATTATTATATGATTATATCAATTATATTGTAATTGTTTTAATTAGAATTAATTTTAATCATCGGTACAAGATTTACCGAATAAAAATTGAAAATGAAAAAGTGTCTCAGTTGGATTAACGTTGTCCAATCGATACGTTTCTTTTCATCAAACCGAATCTCGAACCTCTTTCTCTTTCACTCGCACTGCCTTTTTCTAAGTTCAATAAAATGTCGAGTCGTATCCGTACATGCAATCGAGTCCTGTACACGATGATTAATCACCGAGTGCCGATTTTCGACCAATTATATAGAAAATATTGTATATTGTAATATTTCTTTTACTTAGCTAAATTATCACGTACTGCTGTTCGGCATTGATAACAACGTAACCCAAACAATTTCAAACTTGGACTTATCGAATACAAGGTCTACACTATGTTTAAACTCGTCATGTAAAACGGCATATTTATAAATCCATCGATTTTGCGTCGGAGGGCAGTTGTATTAATAAGGCCTGTGCTAGATATTTTCAAAAATATAAATTTAAAAAAGCCTCTTCTCTAAAATTTACATGCTTTAAATTGTGCCAGTACCAGTGTAAAGCGGCGATATTTACTCGTTTGATAAACATCAACAATCAAAATAAGGAAAATAGGCGAAACGACCACATGATTCAAAAAAATTCTTAACAAGTTGATAACGAGGTAGGAAAAAGCTTTGCATCGTTTGGCTAAGCCTGATTTACACTCGTTTCAGTTAATTCGCATAGCCACAAAGTGAGCTAATGCAATTATGCAAACAACATTTGCGCAAATGCAGATGAACGAATATTTAGAAATATGAAGTTTTGAGGGAAACTCATCGCCAGTATCCGGAGAGTAAACACGTATTATAAACTATGTATGCATCTCGTTCTTAACTGGAAACTAGATTATCTTTAATAAGCCTTGGCACAGCGAAATCGTGTCAGTCGAACGAAGAAGGACAAAGGCTTCGAGTCCTATCTAACATTTTAGCTCCAACTGGACCAATGTACAGACAATTGTTATGTGTTCTCTACCAGCAGCGTCACCGCGAATTTCTTCTCAAGCCTGAACCTGACACTGGCTGTCTGCCAGCCTGAAACTAACGACTTTTCTTCTAAATATGATCATTCCTTTTAATCTAATCTCGCTTTCTCTCTACTTCCATTTTTTAACTTAATTTACGTAGATAATATAATTCGAACAACTACAATTATTCATTTATTGCCTATTCTACGGTGTAAAGCTTTATCGGTTCTGTAAATTAACGTAATTAAAATTTGTAATTTTAAAAGTCTTTGCGATTGCGCTTTTATTCTTTGTATTTCTTAAATAGTTAAATAGTTAGAAAAAAATATGGAAGACCCAAGATGAACATAGTACGTTCATTAGTAATATTTTTTTTTAAAAATTATTGTAACGTTATTTGTGCATAATAGCCAACAACAAATTTAAACTCACGAATGAAATTTTCATTCGTTGCATTTTTGCAAACAAGCTTCATAAGCTTGTTACGAAAGATATACTAAAGTACAATATACGAAAGCATAAATGGACATTTACTTCTATACAAATCGTATAGTAAGTAAGTCAAATAACATCCTGATATAACATAAATAAAAAGTCTGACACATTTGTAAAGAGGTATGGCCGTGATAGCGTTACCGAGACTTCCATCATCGTAAATCTAAGACTGTGGCAATCTGGACCTACCGCTACGATGAACACGAAACGGCCCATCTTCAGCAAACCTCGACACCTCACCTCCGATCGACGCGCAAAGCAAGTGACAGGATACGAGACGATGACCAAACCAGAAGTTCATGGGCATCACCATCAGCATTTCATACTAAAAAAGAAAAGGGATAGAGGCCTGCGACCGTACGCAGAAACGCTCTGCACCGTACCGACATATCCACCGCCACATCGAAGACTGCGCAACATCTGCACGGGTTTGACAACAAAACGGCTGACGCTTTACAACACATAGAAGAAACGTTATCACTAGTAAGGGGGTACTGTGGCGGCACTCGACAACATACCACCTCACATTCAAATGAACATTACATACGTTGCAGCTTAATACCACACATCTATTACAAAATACGAGGAAGGATTAATGAAAATTCTACAGTCGATAATACTTATGTATTCGTCAATGGTACTTTGCTTTTATAAGTAACAGCATTGAAATATGATATACATGTACCTAAATAGGTACAAATTGGAACATACGATAAAATATTCCACGGTATAGAGGTCGCTCAACATATCCACATTTGAACATCAAATTCTTACTAAAGATCTTATTAAAGATTCGTAAAGCGCAGCTTACAGAATCACAAAAATAGACCGTATACGAAGGACGAAACCCGATCAGTAGTTCTAAAAACTCTTCATCTGTCGTCGGTTGAGTTAGAAATGGGATGCGAATTAAATAACCAATGAGACAGATATGGTATCGCTTGATACGTTCGAAGAAAAATAGATATCAATCCGTGAAAAGAGGTTAAATTTTATTATATAGGTCGAGCAACGAATCGCTTGCTCAGGGACATTGACTAAAAGTTTACACTCCAATTATACCATTCGAATAAATAAACTATCCTGTCCTGCATGAAATCGGCTCGTTAACTAGGAAAATTCTCCGTGAAATCCCTCCGTATCATATCTAATAGAACATTCGCGCAGTAAAATATTCGATCAAAGAAGCGAGATCCATCCGAGAAACATCGTTTCTTTATCCATCAAAAAGATAAATTCGATATTTTCTAATTCAATTGCAAAAATATGCGGTAATTGTTAGATGATCAAAGTTTTATATTAAATCCAAAATAATTCATTTCGATGTACGATTACATGAGAACAATAATTAACTTTATTTTTATTTACTATTTTATTTCTAATGCAAAATAACAAGATGATTCGATGTATAAAAAAAAACAGAAACATATCATTTTCTTCAAAAAGGTAATACAATTGTTACATACACAGATTTGCAAAATACTTACAGATATATTATTTTTTAAATTATTTATTTTCTTCCTTTAAATTCATTTTTAATCGCTTTGACGATGTAAGAGAAATACATACAAGAGAAATATCCGATTCGGAACACAGAACATTGTAAGTTGTATATTTATATAGATCACCCCATATACCGCTCGACTATCTCGGTGTTTGTTTTCTTAACTGCGTATATCGAGTCAAGAAGCGCTTTCCTTTCTCCTCGTACTTCAGGAATTACACAAGTCTACGTCTTAAAGAACAGCCATAACAGTTAAGAACCCCACAAAGTTAGATAATTCTCACGATTACTGACGACTGCCGAACAATTTGCCATTTATAACATAACATGCTAGATAGAAAACTAGATCCTTGTACGTGATTCTAATTCTATAGCCGGAGACTATATCTTTTGTAATAGCAGCTAACGCATAAATCGTGAACTCCATAAACCAATTTACTAATATATACACTGCATATATAATGCATACATAATATTTATCCATTTATGAGAAATGTAAGAGTATAAAAAATCCACGGAATACAATATATAAAAGTACGTAAAATATCTAAAATAAGTCCTATTTAGCCGGTGGAACGAGTCTCTATGTAAACCCCACGTTTTTAGCTAAGTCCATAAAAATATGGAACTGCATAAAAATCCGCATTCTGTTACTATATAAACGCGCGCATTCAGAACATTTAGCAATAAAAATACAAAATAACAAAAAGAAACGCATAAAAATTAATCAATAAATATTCTACGCTTTCCAAAGTCAGATCCACTTTAGATGCGCAGTGCCACACGTGGTTGCGCGCGTTCGAATCCAGGCTCCATCTTGAACGATAACACGCGGATGTTATCTTGCGCCGAATTGTACAAACACAATAGTGGTCGATAAATCAGGGAAAATAGGTAATTTACATGCGTTTATTTTGGAAAGAATATTGCAATAATCTTTCTATGGGATATGATGGGACCATTGTAAAACTTGAGCGCGTTCTTACGCGGTCTTACGAGATCTTGCGCGATCTTACGTGAATTTGCACGATCTTGCGTAATATTACACAAATTCCCTAGGGTTCGTATAGTTTTGCGTGATTTCGAGAAGTAACATAACGCGTTTAATAGCTTTTTAACTATGCTTTCAGTAAATCAGAAGCCCGGCAGATACAGTGAGCGTTGAAGCGCGGTCGAGCTTCACGCCTCGGTCGTGATTGATTCTCGCTACAAGTAGCAGCCATTGGTGATTGACATCCCACACATTTAAGCATTTCTTATAGCAAGTATAGTAACATACTTTCTAGAAAGATACTGGCTATAAATAAATACACATCGTGATCATTTAAATGAAATAAGATCGAATTCGCAATTTACCTATTTCATAATATTTCGAAACGAATCGAATACAGTCGAAACGAATTCTATCCTACTTTTGCAAATATTAATTTACTCTCTCATTGTATCTTCCATATATTTATTCGCTGTTAATATTTCGAAGAGTTATAATAACTTTTTAATGATTAATAATTAATCTCATTTCTGAACATCTATTTGCCAGTTAATATCTGAAACTTCCTGCACCATAATTTATTAGCTATTGATATTAACGTATTGACGAGTGACAAGCTCTATTGCACAAGCAGTTCTTACAATTTTATAATTTTACATAGAACATAAAACCCTCAACAAAATAACAGTATCTTTGTTAGTAAATTTGTTACTATATGTTATAGAGTTAATTTATTAACTCGACCTTTGTGACTTGTAAAAATTTCGCTAATAGGATTAATTGAATTGTGCAAGAAGACATTTGAGCTGCAGCATATATAGCGTGCTTTACACGTAAACGTTTTGTTTATATGCACCGGCTCGACACGCTGGATGAACTATTACAGTCGCTTAGTATGTGTAACATACATATTGTGCAATAGCCAGTAGTCGCGGCCGTCAGTGATCAACACGTGAGTCCGGCCAGTAGTGATGATCATTGATGGCCGCGGCAGCTGACCAAGATTACCGCCAGCCTGAGTAAACTTCTTACTACCTTGAATTTTTACTTATTGCACAGACATATGTGTTTATATTTGCATCTTCATAAACATGTAATACACGCAAGACACATGGCAAACAGAAGATGACAGAAGAAAATTGAAAATAAGCATGTTATGAGTATTATAATAATAACTTTTATACTAAACATTTTCTAGACATTTTACCATGTTATTCTAGAATATACGTATTATATCCATTCATTGTTTTTGTCAAATGTAATTCCATTTTCGACTTTTTTTTGCCCATCGCTAATTAATATTGATAGACAAAAGGAGTGTAATTTGCAATAAAAACTATTCTTTAAGTACAATGATACTGTTGTTTCTATGTTATTTGATATGGTAAACAAAAACAACGATGCAAATAGTTCTATGAAGCGGTAATAAATAGATATACTTTGACATTCAGAAAGGACAGACAACGGCGTATTTTAAAATTAAGTCGCAATTTTCCTTGATTACCTACTACGCAAGAACTGGAAGTGCAAATGGGTTAAGTGTTGGCAACGAATATTTCGTAACACAAGTCAGGATAACTCATTGACACGAATACCAAATACATGGAAACTATTTAACCTGTAACGTCTTCTTTGACTTTGTTTAGAAATAGAGAATCTCTATTCTAATATGTTTAGAGGGCAAACTAATAAACCGTGTCTATCTTAATTAAGAATATATCCTCAGCCAGAATATTCAAAAAAACGAAAGCAGATACTTGATCGACCAAATAACAATTCATAAGAGGAAAAGGGAAACTGAGATGGAAAGAAACGAATTTCAAAAACAAAACGCCGAATGAACCACATCCGAATTTAGTATTTCTATTAGAGTCATGAACGAAGCTTGGGAGAAAACGAAAAAAGAATTGAAGAAAGGAAAAGTATATTCATCTCTATCACCTTCGATTCAAGAATCTATAGCGTTGCAATAGATAAACACAAAAGTGGAATATAAATAATTTCATCCTGAAATGTATGCGACCTATACGTTTAACACATACAATTTAATCTTACGCGTAAGGAAGACAATGATTCTTCAAATTTTGGAAATTCTCTGATCGCAATGAAAAAAGAATCAAATTTAGGACATTAGGGGAATATATAAGTAGTTTAAAAAATACCTATTAAATTAGTTTATAAATTCATGCGGTTCTTTGCCATATAAAGACTTCACTTTTTTCGCGATTACTTAGCATGGCTTAATGAATTACCGCCATTATTTAAACCATTATCCACCATTATCTTCCACCGTTGTTTACAATTTCTTTCCAACGTTTTAATAGTTATTAAATACCTTGCTTAAAGAATTCCATTGTTTCTGACGCAAATCAATCTTCGAGCAATCTTCGGAATTTCACCTTGTTGCTGAAGGAAATTTCATTTAAGGCATTTTAATTTAATCAACTTCGGCATACAGCTGTCTTGCAGTTTGCGTTGGAAAAAATAAGACGAGCTTTCGTAGATAATTTACACATCGTTCCATCATTCGTGACGTTGTTTACGATATTATTCGATCATATTGCAATGTCCAAATATATCAGAAACTTAAACAAACGTTCGAACGCAAAGAAGATATGAAACTTTCATAGATAATAACGTCGTTCTAAACTTGATGTATAATTTTGTACAAATATTTCAACATTAAAAAATATGCAAAAACACGCGAGTAAAATATATAAAGTGAATAAAAGGAACTTATCCGAACTGATAGCAGAATATTGCAGCGCTGTATTTACGATGATAGTGCAAAACGTTTAAGACGTTTCTTTTCACAAGAAAATAGAGATAAAAGCATTGGATGTAGAAAGTAGAGTGAAGGGAATCGTCTTGAAGAAACTTTTTTAAAAGCAGGTTCGACACAAAGTGCTAGGATAGATACATGGCCGTCCTGCTTCCTAGGATCGTCATAAATAGAAACTCCATCATAATGATATCGCGGAGACAAAACCGGTATGCACATAATACACGCCTATGTATGCGCGATTATATGCGCGTTTCACTCGCCACGAGGGTGGATCCCACATTGAATGTAATTGAAGGGAGTGGGTGTGCCTTGGCAACCGCAGTTTATTTGCATTCGCATTGACGCCTGATGCTCGCTGAAGGATAGAACCATATGTACGTGTCGAGGACTGTGAAGACACTAAAATGCCGAACCTCCGGATAGAATTCGAAAATTTTCAACAAATTTCTATTGAATACGATTATCAATTATTTCGATAAGAATGTTCAATAGAAAAAGATTATCGTGACGATTTCTAAGCAACGAGTTTTAATCATATTGTCATTATCCACTTTGGTGAAATAATTTTGATGAAACGATGCAACGTAAAAGTGGTAAAAGTTGCGATGCAATTGGTGGTATGTTGAACGTATTAGGTTGTCCGAAAAGTGTTTTTCTTTCACAAACGTATTTTTTACAACAGTGCACCTTTATACAAACGTGAAACCAAGTCTGTGAAATGTCACGGTGTTTATCTCAACAGAACGAGATGGATCGTACGTAATTCGACAAAATAATATAAAACAAAAAACGTTGTGCGTCTTATTATTTCCTCATAAAACCAAAGAAACTTTTCGGACAACCTAATACTTTGTTCTTCTTTTTGAAGCATCTTCGATTAGATTATGTCCATTTTAATTTGAAGCTTTACATCGATGCTAGAAAATGAGTAGTTGTGAACATCGTGATGTGATATCTTAGGCGTTTACGTTATACGTAGCATAGTCATTAGCATGATCACCTTCTCCTGATAGTTCAAGGCTACTCCTATTTCTTTAAATAGTACCTTACATCTTACGTACAGAAAGGAGTTAATGAGATAGGTTTAGTCAGGCTACATATCGTGAAAGTCTTAAAGGATTTAAAAATTACTTAAAAATTCAGATACATAAATATAAAGTATAGAAAAGAAAAAATTTTACAAATTACCATATTTACTATGTTTTAATGTAAGATATATGGTATGTACACGTAGTGTAATTGAATAATTCGATACTAAAAGCAAATATATGGAGGCGATAGTTCCATATAACGTTCAGTACGATGGACAAGAGACACGTGTATGAAATCGTTCTAACAAATCGACAGTTTTTGATAACTGACATATCGACAGTCCCATTCATCGTACGTCCATTCCTAACAAATAATAGTTTTTGAATTATTATTGAGTGAAGAGTACAATTGAATCAATAACTACGGATTTCATATTAAATATTTTGTCATTTAAATTAGCGCTACTAATATCAAAGTATACAAACATTTACATATAATATAAACTAATGTAAACAGCTTTTTAGTATTGTGAGTACTTTCTTAGTTGCTTGTAAGAGCTTCGAAATTCATTCGAGAACTTGAATGCTTGTTTCATTACAATCGATCGCTCGAATCAAGAACCAGAGCCTAAAAATTACTTCATAGTTGAAGGAAAGATTACACGTACGTCGGCTAAATGAGCTACTAACACCTCGCTTCTGCATACTTAATAACGATTGATGTATCACAAATCCATGACATGGATAGCCAGTATGATTTGAAATCTACTCCTTCCTGAACCTAAATCACTCACATCTGCAGCATCATCATTTTACTAATTCCAAACTAGAAAAGAGGATGGAATGCTGACAGTCTAAAAAGTCTAAAGATCCAGAGATGAAGGATGAAGGACTGATTTGGAAATATTTCACGATCAAAGGAAAACATCCCCTTGTATTCGGAAAAAATACAAACGACGTTTGTACGTTTCTAAACTTTCAATAACAGTCCAATTTTGTTTGGATTAAATATTAAACGAAGGAATTTATATAATCAGAAGTCTATTAATAATATTCCAACATGGGTTACTTGACGGACGCGATATTCTAATTGAAAATTACCTACTAAACTATGGATTTTTATCGATTTACGGGAAAAGGCACATGCATATAATACAGAAAAATGTACAAAATATACAAAGTAGAGTATTAGTTATAATTTTTAATTGATAAAATGGATCTCTATTTTAGTTCTCCCTTATGAATATAAATTTGCATAACAAATAACAAAAAGGTCGGGAATACATCAAGTTCAATTAGGATAATAATCAGTTATCGTTGTAGAAGTGAAAGTGAATAAATTTTAACATTTCAATCCGCCCCGGATAACGATCAATGTATGCACGTTGCATCGAATTAATTTTTTCCTAAGAATGTGGTGAAAGGTAGACAAAAGTTAACACATAATTTGAGGGCCGTGCGCAGAGAATACATAATATGTGTACGTATATATGACATGGAACTGAGAATCGATAAAAAGCTTTGTCGATGCACCAGCATAATAACAGAGTTGCAAGGCAGTGCATGTTCAAGGCAGTATGGCATTGAATTAACGATAAGTATTACGTGACGCTCCTTTTACGCTATGACTGACTGCTAATGTACCAATGACAAATAATTTGATTAATTGGGAAGTTTAAATGGAGAATTTTACTCCGATTCTTACTCCGATTTCGTTAAGGTAACAATACAATTTTTTTAATCTAATGTGATTTTATTACATTTTGATATACGAAGGACCGAATAATATATATTTTACATGTTATGCACTGTAAATCGCAAAGTAGAATAAAAAAGGTAATAACAAGTTAGCGTTAGAGGCTCCGTTTTCGAGGAAAATGGATTCGCAAATCAATCGAGTACACGTGTATGTGATTGATAAGCGGTGTTACGAATTTTATTAATTATACCATTATTGTGACTTTTTGTATAGGATACAAGAGACTTGTCAGAGATGATTGCTATCAATACTTAGTTACTTTCTTTTACTTACAATTTTACTTACTTAGTCGTACTTACGTTAAAACCACGTCAATAAAAGAACGATATTTCAACTACAATAATAAACTGATCTTAGTTGATACATCGATAATTTATTACATTGATTTTATTGATCTTGAACCTTTAAGGACGAATTAATATAAATATCAATAACTCTGACATTGAAGTATGTATAGACCAGTTATGTACTACTAGCAGTCTGTAGTGAAATTCATAACAGCGCTTATCTATAAGTCAAGTGCACGTGTACTGGATTGATCTTTAAATTCATTTTTCTCCAGAGAGAAGCCTGTGATGCAATTTTGTTATTCCTGATTTCCACTTTATTTCCAGCCTTACTAACCATGCTTGTATTACAAATCACGATCTGATTTTACCCCCCACTTGCTTTAATACAGCGACCCCATTATTACTTTAATAATGCTACTCGAGGAAATCACGCATCTCTGCAATACCTTACATGAAGTATAAAAATAATAATCATAATCGTTTTCGACAAATACTCATTTAATATTAATATATTCCGTTCGATTCAGATAAACGAGAAGGAAACAAGGGAACGCTGCCTTTCATGTGAACAATTACAAATATACATACATATCGCGCTTAAGATCTACATACACGATGATTTTAAAAAACTAGGTCCTTATAAGGAGTGATTGTAGATCTCAAGACAGCGGGGAAAGTTTATATACAAAAATATCTTTTGGGACTTACTTTTCAATGTTATAACATAATTTTACGTTAGAAATACACTTGGTAACTGCGTAGAGTAAATGAATCAACTCACGAATCTCTCCTTCTATTAATATCCTATATACATAATACATACATATATTAGGATGAATCACAGCATTACGCTTTGATTCACATAAATCAAACAGTATTTACTAGAATATTATCCTGCTTACCCTGAATATTTAATATTTATTTATACTATTTACTATGAATATTTGATATTTATTTATAGTGTTTAGTACGAATATTTATTTACTTTCGAGTTACACCGCCTTGTTATCTACAATAAAAAATATAACGAATAGTTGAATTAAGAAAAATGTCAATATACATAAGGCTTTTTATAATTCGATAAAACTTAGTGATAGAAGTAAGACATGCGCGTCATCTACTTTAGAAAACGGTGTAGTTGTTGGTTGGAACAGTTCGTTGGTGACGATAAGTTCCAGCTGGATTAAATTAGAGAGAAACCTACCCCGTTGTCTTTTGTAAGACACGTCGCTATTATGTAAGCGGCATAGCTTATATTCGAAGAGAATATAGAAAATGTATCGCGAAGAATATCGCGTGCTTAATAAAGAAAGACACGCGATTCCCCGTTGAATTGACAAGTAAACTCAATTGATCTTCTAACTCTGCGACTTGCTGAGTTGACCATGATATTAGAAGTAACATAACTATGACATAATTTTTAACGCTAAAATTAATCGAATGATCATACTGACACTGGTTAAAGTTCGTAGTACATATAAATTAAATATTAGGTTGTCCGAAAAGTGTCTTTCTTTTAGAGACACGTCTTTTACAACGATGTATCTGTCGAACGTTGTGATCTTTATTTTGATAGAACAAAATGGATCATGCGTAACTCGATAAAATAATATAAAACGGAAAATGTTGTGCATCCATTATTTCCTTATAAAACGAAAAAAACTTTTCGGACGACCTAATACAAGGAGGAAAAATAAATCCTTATATCAAAATTTATTCGATTCATTTATCGTCCAACCTAGAAACATACTTCTTAACGCGACATACATGTATGTGCAATGTACATCTATCGAAATGGGACAAACTATGGAAATTAACTGAAAGCATAAAAATAACAAAGTACCTTCTCCAAAGTAGTGCACACGTTATGTGAATGGAAACTGCAATGATAATTCAAGTCCTAAAGTAGATCTGTGTTACGTACCTACTGCAAAGCTAAAACTTCCAACCAACAAACATAATCACAGTGTAACTAATTCGAGTTTTAAAAGTTTCAGAAATATCACATATTGAAGAAGATTGCTAACCAGAGAGATCACTTTGCTATGATCATTTTTCTTTTCAAATAAAAATTAATAATTTCTATTTCATATATAATATATAAATTTACTAAACAAGATTAATGATAAGAAAAATTTAGTTCCCATAATAAATTTTTAGCCAATTGAAATATGATTTAATGTTATTAATATTAATTTTTAAATTAATAGAATTTAATTTTGTTTATTATCGATATATGCTTGATTATTAGAACACGAATTATTTAGAAACTAATTATATATTGAAATTTCTAATTACGAAGATATTCAGAGACGTACGGATTAATCAGATACACTATTTTAAATTGGAAATTTAAGAATATATAAATCATTGATTCTTGTTGTACACCCTAGCAATGTTTTAATTCAAATTGGATCGAATTTTCACACCTCATTCTTTTTTTACAATGGATTAATTTTCGTTTTGAGCCTGTTATCCCGCAAAGTTATAATTAACACAACCAGTAATTATAAATAACTATTCTACGAAGCATTTGTTCAATGTTCCAATACTTTTACCCATCAACTTGTTATCTTCCCAATTAAGGAAGTTTCTCAAATTTACTTTTTATGTTTACGTACTAAAGAACCCCCACAAATACAAAATTATAAAAATAAAAAGGATTAATATATAATAGCATATCATCCAAACTAAAATGTTTAAAATTTTACGATAACAAAATTATTATGATACAAAAATTACTAAAAATATTCGACAAGTTTAAAACAAATATAAGTTGATCGAAGTTATTGTTAATGAAACACCTGTCTAGCATATCCATCAACGCATACTACGTTAAAATTTTGATTTTCGCTTTATAATGTCGATTGCGAATTAATATTTTTTCGCTTGGAATCGAGACAAATAAAACGAAGAGGATAGAATCGTGAAGCTTCGAAAAAAGCTAGAAACACGCCCCACAGGATAAAGCACGCACTGCGTAGAAACTACCCCTCTACTTCAGTCAACGACGTGCTGGTTCCACGAACGAAAACTGGGTCACCAGCTACGATACTCGAGCTAACTCGTGCTGTGAACTCACTTTCTGTACATGGCGTTATATGCACATGTATACCCATCTATCTACATAATATAATATAGCTGCGCGTAGATGTTATAATAATTTTTCCTCTTTCTATAGACAGTTTCTAGGCAAACACATGGTATATACTCAGCGATAGAATCATCGATACAATCTTCCTACGATCGATCACTAATGAGATAAGCAGCAAACGGAAACAAGGCGAAAGCATAGGAAATTGTGATCGAACAACATTGATCTAATAGTAAAATATTTTAGATTAATTGTGTACTGTAATATTTAAACGATATCAAAACGTTATATTTTATTGTAATTTACTTGAATTATTATTCAACTCTTTCTTGTAATTTAAAAAAATATATTATTTAATTGTAATAGACAATGTTTAAATTACGCTTTAAATTAGAATTATTTTATAATCGATATTTACGTTAGTCTACCATGTACGTAGTCTGTTTCAACGATACAATAGAAGAAAGTATATTTTACCTAGTAAAAGTTGATTCATAACGTGAAACATTCACAATGACGAATAAAAATTAGCCCCCGCCATCGATCGTTTTTTGACAGACACTTATACATAGATACCATGAAATATAAATTGAAGAGTGATATTATACCGAATTTAGTTTGCAATTGATAAATCGATCTTGATCTAAAATACGTAAACTTTCAACAAATTCCAAAGCTATAATATTCTTTTTCTTTCTACAAAGAATTCCAATACTTGTAATATGTAATGACCGTAAACATAATCTTTCGAAACTAGAAGAGGAGCTAGAGTTTGGCCCACTAACACGTTTGCGTTTGTGATCGATCGCTTTTCACTTTCTTCTTAAAAGCACAGTCATGGCAAAAGCAGAACCTTTATCAGATAAAAGCAGCCTTATAAAGTATGCCTAATTCGTACTTTAACCCTCCGTGTCATAGATTATATCTCACACAGACGATCGAAACATCGTGTCGCGTCTGGTAGAATACTTCAATTCCCGATCGATCTATACTATTTTTCTCGAAGACTAACAACAACTGCGTATAATCCAGTGAAAAATTAAAAACCAGCGTAATTCTACAGAAATACAGAAATATATATTTAAATATGATTTATGCCGATGACGACAGAATTCATCGAGATCAATCGCGTCAGACTACCAAGTAAACGTAAGCAGAATGAAGAAACGTATATTAATGGAACAAATCATAGTGTATTCGTAATATTTCTGGGTCATTTATTACTCGTAATAATCTGGATCGTTTAAAATTCAATGATGCAATAAGTAATCTTAGAAAATTGGAACCATCTACACAAAACATCGCAAAAATTAGATTTCAAATTATCGCTAAATGAAACTTGCAAAAGTAAGAACAAACAAGAAAAATTAAAAAACAATTGTGCTTACTTATTTGCGAATCTCTCTCTCTCTCTCTCTCTCTCTCTCTCCTTCTCACCTTCTCCCTTTTACCCATTTTCTTTGCTCGTTCACTCTCTCCCTCTCTCTCCCTCCCTCTCATTCCAAAGTTAACCAGAATAACCAAAGATACGAGAACGCAAAAGATACGCGTGCTTACAGGGAGTAAAGGCAAAGGCAGAGAAAGATTAACGGGTGAAGAGTAACTTACCAAAATACGTCCAGTGGTGGTCTGTCCAGAAATCAGTTCACCGGCCCAGTCTTTGGCCTCGGTCATAAAAGTCCCCTCGAACTCCTTGCCCTGGCGGCTCGTCTTTTGCTCTTTCTGTTTCGGGTCATTTGGGGCGAACTCGGGTTCCTTGCGACAGCAGAGGAAGGCGAACGCACGCCAGAGGAGTACGATCAGCAGCCCGGCAAGGAAAGTGAAGATGCTCGACAGCAGGAAGCACCACCATTTCCGTTCCTTCAGGCAGTCGTCTACCGGGGGCTGCTCGGTCGTCTCTTCGGTCGTCATTACGGTGGATCTCTGCTGCCCCCGGATCACACATTCACCGGCAGCTATCACAAACGGCGGCCAACGGGGCGCTCCTTATACGCTTCATAATTTCCTGCTGCAACTCTGCACGCCTCGCGCTTCGTTGCAGCTTTCAACCACGAACTAGCTTCGCGCAGTTTGCGCCCACTCACCACTACTACTACCAATACCACCACCACCACCTCCACCACTACCAATAATACCACCACTACTACCACCGAACAACTAACCAACCTTTCTTTTTTTTCCTCTCTTTTTCTTCTCCTATTTTCTTCTCCCTTAATTTTAATATCGTTTTCGCTTATACTAACTGTTCGCTTCTTTCTCCTTCTTTCTCTTCTTCCTCTTCTTCCTTCTTCCTTTTCCTCCTTTTCCTCTTCTTTCTCCTCTTCTTCTTTTTTTTGTTTATGCACGCACGCCGCACGCACGCACGACGCACGATGCACGCACGATGCACGATGCACGCACGATGCACGCACGCACCGATCACCACCCACCCACCCACCCCCGTAACACACTTACTCTCTTCGGAATTATCTTCACCGGTTACCAAAGCCTACCAATCCTGATTCTATCGCCGCTTCTACTGCCACTGCTACTGCCACCTGATTCTACTGGCTACTTCTACCGTTGCTCTATACTCCCCCTCTCTCTTCACTGAGCTTTCCCTATATGTAATCTCCTGTCCTCTTGTTCCTCTCCTCTTCGACACAAATCCTTCTCTTCTTCCTTATCGCGTTCGTCACACTCGTTTCTCCCTTTTCGTTTTTCTTTCCCACTTCACAACACTCTCTATCTCAGTCTTATCTCTCACTTTTCTATTCTTTCCCTTGCGATCTCGTCCGCTTTTCTCGGCTCCTCGTTTCGTTCGTCCCGGTTTCAGCTGTCCTTTCCCTGTTGCGAGAATGATGGATCGACCGATCGCGACGCTAATTTTCTACATTCGAGTCGCCTGGCCGACTCTCGTCTTGCGCTTCTTCTCTCCGTATCACTGGACCAATGAAAGCTTTCGATCTTTGTCTACTCTCGATCGACTAGCCCCGATTAGTCAGTCCCTTCGCTCGTCGAGATTCTCCAGGCGTACATATCATTCCTCTCTCTCTCTCTCTCACACACACACACACTCTCTCTCTCTAACTCTCTGTCTCTGTCCCACTCTCCTCTCTCTCTCTCTCTCTCTCTCTCTTTGCCTCTGTGCCCGTCGATTGTTCTCTCCTCGAACTAAGATTCGGGAGACTATTTTCGAGAACTATCCAGCGCGTTTATCGCGACCGAATATCAGTGAAAATCGGTCTCGACACGCTCAGCGGCAGCTGATGCCGCCGCCGTCGCCGCTGATGCTGCAGGTAGTTCCAATCTCGAAAGAGGGAGAAACAGAAAACAAGAAAACAACCCACTGACACCACTACGATGATATATACATACGCGTGCGTCCACGTATATACACATACGTGCGTGCGTGTGGTTCGATGTTTAACTGTATTTCAACGCGTGTATATCTTTTATATTAAATTAACCTGTATGTGTATATATGTATGTGCAATATTAATTACATGTGTGCGTATCAGCCTGTATATATGTGTATATTTGATTTGTATCACATATGTATAATCATATACATGACATATGTACAAGTGTATCTGCGTAAGTGCGAATGTAAGCGCGCGCGCGCGTATGTACGTGTATATACTTATAAGTAAATGTTTATGATACGTAGTATGTGTATGTAGGCGCGCGCGCGTGTACGTGTCTACATTTATATAGAAATACATATATGCAAATAATTTTTAATTGGTATCATTTGTGTTATATGCCTTATACGTGTATATAATTATGCGCGCGCGCGCGCGTATATACTTACAAGTGTTCGCGTGTATCACGTATATGTGTAAGTGTATAGTTTGTTGGTGTATGTGTAATTATATGTATATATGAAGAAATACGTATATAATATGTATATATACTTGTATTTTACGTGTAAATATTATATAGTAAACCCAGATCCATGGATCGTACGCGACGAAACGCGCTTTCGATCACAACGACACGGAAAACTGATCTATCTGTACGCGTGTCCCGCTTTCTTAACCTACTCGACTGTACCACCGACGACGACGACGACGACGACGGCGATGAGGACGACCGAGTGTCCCAACGACCATACCACCGCTCCGCAGCAATCAATACGCAACAATGGACCGGGACCAATAAGCTCAGAGCTTTTCCTGACGTAGACGCACGCTCCGTTGCTACACTCTATTCCCCACCATCTCTTCTGCTCTACTAACCGAGCTTACCGCCAGAGGACGCCACATCGAACACCGCTGCGCCAAAACAGATCTAACCCCTGTCACAGCAACTTCTAGTTCACTAAATTATTCGGTTCCCGCTACTATTGCGTACATATTTTTCCTACTTTACGTTATTCTTGATATGTAACTTTGTACTCCAAACTTTTCATTTTGATATTTCATTTTTGGTTTTGGAATATCTGCATAATTATGCTGTTATGAAAATTTTATTACATGACTGCGTCTCTTCGTGTGTAGAACTTTCGTCGAATATCAAAGGATTAACTTATCGCACATTTATTGATGAATCTGTCTGATTGCAATAGTAACGAAGTCGATTGCAATATTTGTTAGAGTACTTCGCGTAGTCACAATTTTTTTATTACGTTTCTTCTATTCCTCTCAAATTTTACACTGGAATCTTTATTTCTATGTATTTCTATTAGATTAGATTATTAAACATCTTTTTTCATTTTTAAGGTTAAACTTTTTAAGGAAATGTTTATATATATGTAATAACTGAAAATGAAAGAAAATATGTTATTATATATAACTGTAATGAAAAGAATGAAACAAAATAAAAAATAATAACAAACATGTAAAAACATTAAATAGTATGAAATATAGTCAAACTTCTATTTATATATAAATATAATTGTAAATTCTGAGAAAATATTTTTTGAATTAAAGGCAAATAAACTAAATATATATTGTATAACAGTTCTTTCTTACTCCTCACAAGATATACTAATACAATCCGAAATAATTTTGAAACATGATATATATATAAATACTGATATTGCTATATAATGACAGAAGTACAATTGTATTTTTGTTACTGATATATTTTTCTAATATACATTAATTATTATAATATATTATATTTTATTAATATATTATATTTATTATAATGTATTATATTTTATTGTATAATATTCCTAATAAAGGTAGAACATAAATAATAATATTTATCATTTATATAACTTTTATCGTGTATATTTACTATTTACATTTTCCACATAAGATAGCGTGATAATCTCCATAGTACCCAATCGATGGTAGTGAACAATCGACATACAGGTTATGAACCGAATTTTAAAAACTTCTATCGAACAAACAAAAAGTAAACTGAAGAAAGTATGTACAATTGTGCATGTATATATTGTATACTGCACGTATTGTTGTATATTGTTACGCTGAAAACTTTAAAATAAAGCAAAATAGGAATAATTCAAAAGTAACAGAAACACATAAATTTAAAAAAATGTCAGAAGAAAAGTCTGAAAGGTATCTATAAAGCGCTCATATTCATATACATATAATGCCTACCAAAATTATATAAACAATATGTTTGTAACATTAATAATAGATTTTCTGTAAGCTTGATTCAATTTAGAAATATTTATTTAAAGTCCACATGATAAAACAAATATTTTTGAGGTTATGAACTGAATAAGGTTATAACTGTTTTTAAGTTACATACAAACGTATTTTTTGTAGTCCAATCGATAAAGTAGAAGGGGCACAACTTGAGTCCACTGATGACAAGTTAAAATCAAAGAGCGATGATAAAAGTAAACAAAAAAATAAACCAGAAGAAAACACTGAGAAACCTAATGGCCGAGCAAATAACAATGAAGCTGGAAATTGTTATTGGTAATTTATTAAAGTTTATGTTAAAGTAGATTATATAAAAAACACAAGTATCAATGATTTACAAGTTTATACTCTTTTAGCGCAAAGGAAAGAAATCTTAACATTATAGAGCTATTATGTGCTAGTTGTTCAAGATGGTTTCATGAATCTTGCATTGGTTATCAACTGGGTAAATTGGTACCCTTTATGATGAATTATATATTTATGTGCAAGAATTGTTCTCCAACCGGTTTAGAGAGTTTCAAAAAAAACCAAGCACGTAAGAATACATTTGAATATTAACCATATTTTATGATACATAATTTGATATCTGAGTTGTAACTTAAACACTTAAAAGAATATGATCTTTCTAGCATTTCCACAAATGTGTGTAACAGCAATAGCAAATTTACTACAAATGTCGCAAAAAGAAAATGAACAAAAAACATTTTTTCATAAGGATAAAGATATTATTCCTTTCATTGAATGTCATTGGGACAGCATGACCACAATGCCACGTAGAGTAACTCAATCTTGGCATGCAACAGTAAGTCAAATCTACAACTAAATAATTTAATTATTTGAATATAAGTATAAAAATAAATACTTTTTTTACTTTTGAGATTGAGTATAAATGAGATGAAAATTTACTATTATACATTCCTTAAAATTATTTAGAAGTTATTTTATATACAAAAATGAAAATGACTAATATTTTAATGTACATAACATAGATACATAGAGCATTGCTGAAAGATGTTGGAACATTATTCACTATTGATGAAAACAGTTCAGATGGTCAGTTATTTGGGCTTATATGTTCAGATCTCCAAATGATTAAGCCAAATTATGAAGCAATGATTAAAGGTGGTCATTTGAAAGTAACTGAAATGGGTGTTCAACATGTTGGTAAGTTTAATTATCAATCATGGGTTATATACTAGAAAATATACATACCAAAAAATATAGCTATATTAATAAATTTATTTAATATTATAATTACTATTATGTTTATTAAATTGCTGTATATTTGATTTCTAGTAATGTATTAATATCCGTTTTTATCAGTAAATTCTTAATAGTTAGTTTTTCTCTTTTTTGTTTTAGTTACTTCTTATCTTATCAAGATATTAATCAGTCTCATGATATCATACAACAACCTGCTTAATTGCAGAATATCTATGACTTGAATAGGTTAAGCTACTTAGTAAATTTTATATTGTGATTTTTGTGTTTTTAATATATATTAAAAGATTGTTGTATTTTGAACCATTAGTTTCATTAAGAAAAAATTGAATAGTTAAAATCATATGTAGTCTTATTTTATCTTATTTTTTTATGCAGTTTTATATATTTGATAATGATACATTGAAAATTGAAAGTTATTAAAGTGATTAATAAATATAACTATGGCATATACAGTACCACTTAGTGGAGGTTTTCGTGGTCGCAATGCAAAACGTAAGTTTCCTGGAGAAGGAACAGGTGCAGGACCTGGCAAAAAAGGTAGAGGTTCTGATATGACAGCCCCTAAATTACCTGCTCATGGATATCCTCTTGAGCATCCTTTCAATAAGGATGGTTATCGATATATCCTTGCTGAACCCGACCCTCATGCTCCCTTCAGACAGGTTTGCCATCATAGTATATATTTTACAATTTTAGTATATTATGAAATTTATCAACATTATTTAACAGGAATTTGATGAAAGTAGCGATTGGGCTGGAAAACCTATTCCTGGTTGGCTGTACAGAGCCTTGAGTCCAAGTACAGTTTTACTTGCTTTGCATGATCGAGCACCACAGCTTAGGATTTCAGAAGACAGGCTAGCAGTAACTGGAGAAAAAGGCTATTGCATGGTCAGAGCAACTCATAGTATGTCAAAATCATGATCTACTATATCAGATGTCCATTAATTGCATCAATAAGTATACATTAAATCATTTGGTATCCTTCTATATTTTATATATTACACACATTGCTTACTTACTCTTTAGATGTAAGTAGAGGTACATGGTACTGGGAAGCAACTATTGAAGAAATGCCAGAAGGATCAGCTACAAGGTTAGGATGGGGTCAAGAATATGCTAATTTACAAGCTCCGCTTGGTTATGATAAATTTGGATATTCTTGGAGATCTAGGTATGGTCTAATAAAACAACTTCAATATAGAATGGTATTTGTTATTCAAAAAATAAATACATAATTATAATTATTGATAGAAAAGGTACACGATTTCATGAAAGTAAAGGTAAACATTACAGTAATGGTTATGGAGAAGGAGATACATTAGGATTTCTGGTAATTTTACCTGATACACACGATGCTTCACATTTACCAAACACCTACAAGGATCGGGTAAGGACTAAATGTAAGTTTGTTTATTATATTTTCATACGCGTTTTATAAATTAATTGATTATAAATTAGCCCTTAGTAAAATTTAAAAGTCATCTGTATTATGAAGAAAAAGATCAAGTACCTGAAGCACTTAAGGCTCTCAAACCATTAGAAGGAAGCAAAATTATATTTTACAAAAATGGAGTAAATCAAGGTGAAGCATTCATCGATATCAATAAAGGAGCTTACTATCCCACAGTTTCTATTCATAAAAGTGCTACGGTTTCTGTTAATTTTGGACCCAATTTTAAATGTCCTCCTGGAGATATTACGTTTAGAGGGGTATGTACTATATTGATAAAAACAAAATAAAACAATGAAAATTAGGGTTTACGTTTATCAGAACAATTTTTCACGAATCGTTTATATTTTGTAGATGCATGATAGGGCAGAAGAAGCAATAGCAGAACAATCCATGGCTGATATACTTTATTTCACTGAAAATGAGGGAAAATTGAGACTGGATACTTTTGCTTTATGACATTAATGTAACTTTTTTTTTTTAATTACTTTCAGTTCTGATTAAGTATTATTAATAATTATATTAGTATGTATTTTAAAGCTTACATTTATCTTATTTTAACTTCCTTAATTGCATACAATTATCACATAAATTAGAACCTCAGGAAACACATCTAATACGGAGATATTACGTGTGCGCGATTTGAAGTTCGAATATTGGTATAATCAGATATCCTTTCTGATATAAATATGCGATCTTTAAACTTTAAAAGTTCATTTTCCAAAACCCCCTCTACAAGTTGGACTTGGAGTTACAGTACTTTTCTCTTTCCATTGATCAGGTGTTTTGGCCTTTGTAAATAAATAGTAAACATTTACGTATATTCAAATTTTACCATATTAAACTTTTTACATTATATTAAAATATTTTTATAATAATACTTACTATAATTGATAATGCATGCACGCTACCTTCTAACTCTGATTGTAATAACTTATTTATCATTCGGTGGCGCTAAATCGATAAAATTAAACTTTTAGTATACAGTATACAGTAATGGTACATAAAAAGTGATAAGCATGCACAGTTCTCGTCATTTTAAAAATATAGTTTATGAAAATAAACGTATTAGCCTAATGATAAAATTTAAAATCTCTTATTTTAAATATTTGATTGAAAATTTTATTACATTTAAAATTCTCACCTTAATTAATGGTATATCTTTGAACTTGTCAGAAACAGCAATTACTTTAAAGTGCGTTTCAGATCCTTTAGGAACATTGTGCATATAAGACTCATTTATAATTTCAATATAAGATGGATTTAAAGAATCTATCAATTTTTTTTTTATAGAAAATTCTACAGAATTATTTTGTATTGCGCTACACATTTTTGATACTAAGAATGTGTTCCTGTAGCCTACAAATACAATTGTATGTACAGTTTAAAGCAAAACATCATTTTTATATTATATATAGAAAATAATTTTGTAATCAATAATCAAAATATTGTATTTGTAACCATGAATGAATTTGGTAATAGCATTAAAAAAAGTAATATAATAAAGTGAAACATAACCTCTATTTGTATAAATCAATATACTACAAGTATGAAAAAATATAGACTGATGATATTACTGTATCATACAACGTATCACTTACTTCTTCGTAATATTACTGTTGTGTTATACATTTACCGAATTCTACTCCTGTGAACAAAGAAATTATTAGAATCTTTTTAGTAATGATCACGTGCTATAATCACATGAGGACAGTAAATGTTTAATCAGCCATATATATGTATATGCTTCAAAATAACATGTGTATAAATGCAATGTTTTAAATGCAGATATTATACTGTATTTATTATTCTATCAGCATAGTAAATAGTAATATCATAGAATATAATACTTATAATAAAACATTTCCTTATATACAATAGGACATGTCAAATAAATATTATAGTTTCTAAAAAATTGTTGAGTTACATATTCTTTCCAAAGCTTCAGTATTTGTATAAATCATCTTTTATTCGTTTTATACTGTTGAATACGATTCCTATGTAGAATATTGATTTTTACCGTAAAATACACTGTGCAGAATAATTTACATATATAATGCCTTATACCAATTAAAAGACAGATATTGATTTAGTTATATTTTAATACTATCAAAGAGAAATCTAATACTACATTTCTGTCTTCTTTTTTATTTTCACATTTGAAGAAAAAGTATCGTATATTAAAAATATATCTATTTCGATATCGATCTGTTATCTATTTCTTATCTGTCATTGAGAAATCTAAAAGCAGCCATAATAATCGAATTCATACTCAGTTCTTTTTTTGTTTTTGGAAATGAGGAAAGGAAGCAGCAGATTATTAAAATACGTCCACAGTTAAATAACAATTGGAATAATTTAGGTGATGTAATTAAGTATACACGCATTATATCTTTTAGAATACTTTATTTGATATTGTTGTATTCAGACAGATTTTCACGAGGAAAGATCCAAGCTGCGGCAAAAAGTTTACAATACAAGTTTTGAACAATAATTATCAAGTGACTAGGTGACGGATGCAGTTCCATCAGTATTTCATCGTTTATAAAAATCGTAGGCACGTTATTGATTCTTAAACTATCCGCATCACGTTCAAACATTATGCCATCACATTCATGATAAACAAACAATGCAATAATATTATTTACATTCTAAAAAGTTACGATAAGGAATTAAAAGGTCGAGCCGTAAAGGAACGTTGGCGCTTACTAGAAAGTAATGCATTTTTTCCTTTCTTTTAAATGTTTACAATATATTATTTCTGTCTGCTTCACTCAGAATTATAAATTATCAATTTTACTGCATAAAACTGCAAGTGCAGAAAATACATCCAACATAAAATCAAATAGCTTTGCTAAAATTTAAAGCGTGGCACGACGTTATACATAGAATTCTTTTGTTTGTTTAAATTATCATCGATTAAATTTTGACCTCAGGGACAAAGTATTGCTTGATACAACAATACAATTAAAATACCATATTAGTACATAGTTTGAGCTCAATATGAGCTGTCGAATGATATTAAGAATCTTAAATTGGCCTATGTTACAAGTATACAACAAAATGCTACGTAACTCCCATTTTTGAAAATCAGGGAATAATTCTGATTGGGTGTAACTTCTTTTATTAGCATTCTTTCGTACCCTGTTCTTTTCCTGTGTAACATATTAAACTTCCCCAAATTGTATGTACGAAGGAAATTTCAGGTTCTTACTTTAACGATCGGCCATTATAAGAATTAAAAGTAGTTTCATACTTTCACTGCTTTATACATCTATTTACATGTAACAACAGAGCTGCCAAATAGGATGTAGAAGAAAAAGTTTTGGCAATTCTGAAGGTTATAAAATTTCAGGTATACGTTAATACTAGTGATTTGAAATGAATTTGTTGCATTATTCATGAAAAAACGTATTCAAGAAAAGCTACGAGGTAACTCGTGTTGTCGTACTCTTTACGTTCAGTCTCATAGAGTTCTTGACGCCATTGTCCTATGTGTCAAAGCCCAGTGATTTTTTAATCTTTCGCATAGTCGAGCAATTAAATACGCGGGACAGTTGTTTCAAACTTTTTCTTCGTTTCGATTCATGGCATCTTATTAAAATATCCAACGATAAAACATCACAAAACCTATGATAATAGAATTTTTTTCTCTCTATATATGTCTGTAAATATTGCTAACATTATTTTATGCAATTATAATTCAGGCTATCGTTATCTCAATGCTGTTTTCCACAGAAATATTCAACATCAGAAGAAGATCATTTTGCTTCTATACCTATGTATATCTTTAATGTGTCCGAAAACGCATCTTTAGGCACTTTTTGATATGTTTCACGAGGGCTATGAACAATAAATTTCTGTTTTGTTTTACAATTCCTTTCGAAATTTCTTACTAAACGTTTTCACTTACATAAATGAATACATTTTTCACTTGTCTTTTTTTTTATGAACCATCCCATTGCGCGTTCGTTTCTTTTTGCCTTCATAACTCGTGTCATCTCTATCTTTCTTGATATAATTATTATCTTACATAGAGGAAAGCATCGATTACCGAGGAAGGTTTGTAAAAATATAGACAACGGCGCATTAACGCTGATCGTCAATAGACGTAAATTGTTTTTAGTTGATCCTTCAGTTCAGGAGGAATGGCACAAGTCTCCGTCTCCGGCTTCCTTTTCACTAAGCGACGCCAGCGTCCCCCGATATTCTTACGGAAGCCCTTTGCAAATCCAGGCCTATCCGACGGTAATGCGTGTACAAGAGTATCCTGAAATACAATAATGCATGCAGTTAAGTACATGTTATGTTTTCTTTCAATTTTACCGTTTTATCTTGAACTGGCTATTACACTAACCAGCAGAGGATTATATTTAACATTAGCATTTTAAAAGATTATACAAACTTTTTCTGTATTTTTAATCATAGAATATGTTAGCACTGTTAGGTGGAAACCCTGAATATGTATAATGATTTATGTATAATAATAATTTTGATGAATATTTGGGTAAATAAAATGGTAATATCAAAACATTGTACAACCATATTGTGTACAGTACTTTTATATAGATAGATTTCTTTTTTTAATAAAAACATTTATGAGAGCTGCTTGAATACACCAATCATTGCCTACAAATTGTTACAACGATTTTGTACATCTTTTGTCCGTTGAACTCGCTGTTCCAGGAATTAACCAAAAGTGATATATTTAAAGATTGAATACGTATTACGTTTTCTTAAATATTGGATGTTGATTTCTGTTGTAGTTTGAGACAATTTGAAACAACGTTTTCAAAGCCCATCAATGTTTCCTTTCAATATGAATATTATTCTTAATTACTGAAGATTAGTGTTCGTTTTGGAAAGAAATCTCTCATCATGAAGTTATATAATCAATAGAGCGTGTCATTGTTTAATAACGTAATAGACTAGAATTGAAACTTTATGTCGTTTTATTAGACATGATATTACATCTATATATTATTATTTTATTCCCCACTGAATAACAGTCGCACATAGCACATAAATGTTACTAAATAATCTCTTGACCACATTATTTAGAATGACTTGCGAGACAGAATGTTTAAAAATACGAGTAATAATTTAAGTATGTATAACAAGAATCGTTTGCTTATACTATATCTTAAGTGCGCTTGATTGTTTCAACTTCAAAAATAATCAATCAAATCCAATATGTCTTTGTGAGTTTCTTCAATTCTACCAGTTTACTCTACGTTCCGTATTGTTGAATTTGACGTTTGCAAACTTTAACAAATCTTTCGACAGCGGTTGAAATTTATCGCTTTTGATTGTTAGATATGGCGCAGCTTACAAAATATGTGATAGCCATGTCGTAGTCAGGCATACGAGTAACGAAGTAAGGCCACATGAGAATTACGACTTACGATATACATAATACGCAGCAATACGATTAGAGTGATCTATGAAGCATAGAAATAGACGAGAACGCGTCGACTGAAAAAGCAGGATACGTCGTGTATCCGGGTGCGATGTTACGAAACCGACCGACAGGATTCAGAGCTATGTAGAGCTATGTAGAAGCCGCGAGACGGAGAAACTACATACGACATACACTATCGTTCACAAATATCCGGACACTTTAGTTGAATTGTGGTAACCATATTTGAATTTAATCAAATCAATTTTGTGCAAATTAATGATGAATTGCGCAAGTTAATTCGTTTTACTGAGATTTCTAACCGCTTAGATATAATAATTTTATAAGCCTATAAAAGCCTAGGATTTTATAGGCTTGTTTGCACAATTGAATTAATATTATTAGCAAGAATTTAAATGTCACAAGATGCAAGATATGAGTATCAGTAAATTCCTTCATAAAATATAGGAACAAATTTAGTAATAAAACAAATTGTTAGTTAGTACATTATTCTGCAAGAAGTCTCCGAAAATAAATTCTTATAATATTTATCATTTTTATTATGTATAATCTTTATAAGAATATAGATATTGTATTTTTGAGTAACAGATGATCTGAGATAACAAGTTGATACCTAAATACAATCCTTGCAATCAACTAACTATAGAGTTAAGTTATTTATTGGAACACATGGCAATAACATATGTCTCTTATTTTTTTTTTATATATCACATATATTTACTGTTTAAATTAACAAATCAGGTTTCTTAATCTAGCTTCAGAAATTAAAGAATCTAAAAATAAAGAGTTTGCCAAGTAACAAAATCGTTCCACAAGATTTAACAACGTTAAACGACAGTGTTATTTTGCATATTGTCTTTTAAAAAACGCAAAACGTAATATTCTATTATTAATAAAAAATATTACATACAGTTGTAATTATTATAAAGAATACAATTACTGTAATTTTGTGAATAAAATATATCTTGTCAAAAATAAGCAATGTGTGGATACTTTTGAACGGTAGTGTATTACGAGGAGGCGAACAGGAAAACCGTTGGACGGAGGTAGATGACCAGATATGTATGTATACGTGGGCAGAGGAAACTGAAATCCTCGTGTCCCGATCGACATTTAGAAACGAACCGCGAAAGACAGAAAGGTCGGGAATGAAAATATCGGTTCGGCGAATCGAGGCAACAGAATTGCAGGAATATTGCCAATATCGTCAAGGAGAGACGCATTATTTCACCGTCTACGAGACAGCTGCACCCTATGCCCGAAGTCCTGTTGCTGCTTGGCAAACGGTCGTGGCCGCCCACCTACGCTAAATTTAGAGCCAGCCAGAGGGGTAAAAGCGGGTTTTTAGGTGCGCCTATGCGTTCAAAACACCAAACATAGTGGCTTTCGCGGTTTGCCAGATGGAAAATTCAACGTTGCGACAGTACCTACGTCCATATAATTTACCGATGGCACCATTCAAACACGAGCAATCATATTATATATATATATATATATATATATAATTGTTTTCGAGAATGTTAATCGAATAACACATGAATTTTAAATAAATATTAATGAATATAGTAGATAAAAGATAAGGAAAGAGAGTGGAAATTCAGCTTTAACAAATAGGTTAGAAATATTTGTTAGTGTCTAATAAGAAATAAGATGACTGGCGTGTAAGAGAATTTTTAACATAACTGAGACAAGGTTACAAAAAAGATGATTGATGTAAAAAATACGGTTGCGCTGTATAATATTCTAGGAAAATCGCAAGGTATATGAAACGTAGACGATGAATATGATATTAAGGACAACAATGAATAACATTAGCAGTTAAGTTGCTCAACGAATTCAAATATTGGGACGTTTTTTCTCGTATTATTTAACTATGTATATGCGACTGTCACGAACAGGATCATTACCTACCACCGTTATAAACTGGCAAATACAACGAAGATCTTAACACATATGAAATAAAGTTCAACTACTACCGTTAGCGTTACTATGCCTCTTATTATTTTAAATATACTGACAACCGAGGTCGACTTGATGCTTTCTAAAATGCGATGAAGATTCGTATCGAGACTCGTGAAATTCAGCGAATGGCTAAGCGTGCCTCACAGAATTCTAATTGCACGACAAAGTATGAAACTTGAAAATGTTCAATCTTATCTTTTTTCTACAAAGGACAGGCTTGCTTCGTGTACGTTTTTAATCGTACATAAGAAATTATGTACGTCATACGTAAGTATCTTATATCACAAGCATGAAAACTTATGTCATTTTGATCGTTTAGATAATGAGCGATTAGATTAAGGTAATTCCATAATGGGAGTAATTTAAGATTTCTAATTTGAAGAAACTTATACGCAGTGATTCATGGAATCACGATTATCGTGATTATATTGGTACGATTTGAAACTTATATTGGTAAGATCTGAAAATGTGTACATAAACCACAAGATATTTCAAATATTTTATGCAAACACATTTTTCATAAAGATAACCAAAATATTCGAACAGTCAATCTTTCATCACGGTTAGTAAGTTATGATATTTAGTGACGCCATCTTTGACGCTAAATACACGTTTGAGATCACTATTCATGCTGTATATAAACTTTTCACTAAATGTATATTTGCAATAAATGGCCCCGTAATTTTCATATACATTTTCAGTTTTATTTCAGATGTTACCAGTGTAATATCATTGCAGCGTTAATGGAATTTCAAAATGCCAAAAATTTTCCCTGGTAAGTGTTTGACTTTCGACCACTTTCGCGAGTCACTGTATATCTGCGATATGTATAGTGTTCGATTCTAGAATTGAAATTTGAACGAGACTTGGTGCTTAATATAGAAATACTGTGGCTATTCTTGTACGAGACACGTAATAGTATAGGGGTGATAGAAATAGTTCAAAAACTAGAAAAGATATGTACATATATATATGAGAAAGCAGTAGAGATTTACTGGTAAGTGGAGCATGAAACTGAAACATACGTGTCATAACGGCAACAAAGCAGAGCAAAAGTGGCAACGTTGCCGATTGTTTGGGATTTTTCTGGCGGCAAGCCTCGGACTGAGCCTCGACCTTACAACTCGTTTGCCAGGCCGTCTACTCGTATGCCTCGTCCTTGGACAATCGATAGCGCCATCGACTATTATTAATAACTACTTACAATTTTCAAAGGTCTTGCCATTACCAAGTATATCCTGGAGTGTTACCAGATATGTCTTTTTCAGTTATAATATATTATGTATAGCTGATGCATTATATCTACTATAAATAACATATTGCACAAGCTTTCATAATTTTATGGATGTAAATTTTAGCGAGAATCTACCGCGAAATTATTAATATACTTGAAACTACAATACGATTGGCAATATTTTATGTAATATAGACTAAAGATAAATAAAATTGTAATAAATTGTAATAATTTAAAGTCTTGTTGTTAAGATATATATATATATATATATTGTAATCGTCGTCTCATTTGTATTTATAACGAAGCATAGATGTAGTCACAACTTAGTACATAAGACGTTTTTTTTAAAATATTGGTTATTGAATTACGTTAATATTTGATGATTTGACGATATTATTTTATATGAAGTTCGTTATAAAAATAATATGGATTCATTCAAGGTCCAAGATCCAGTTCATCAAGTTGACCAGATACAAGTTTCTAAGAAAGTTGTTTGAATTGAAGGTTTCGTAAATGTAAACGATAACAAAAATTGCAATAAGATTTTCACAAAAGTAATCTATAATCTCAATAAGTATAATATAGACCCTTTTGATAAAGTAAACATTGGTAAGCAAGCAACGAGTAACAAATATTATAGTAGTACATTTGATACCTTTTACTTTTATTAAAATATGCTCGAATTTTCGTTATTTTTTTTCAAATCTTTTATCCTCTATCTCGTTTTTCAATGTAATTTTCGATTCATAATATTGATATCCAGTAAATAAAATTGATCTCCAGCAAATGAAATGTTTTTAATACTATCGTATATAAGCAAACGAAGAGTAGTAATATGTATGTATGTATGTATGTATGTATATATACACAAGATCGATCAGTTCTAGAATACACAAGTATAGGCATAGCAACTACGATATACATAGTTTAAACCACTTTTTATTATCCTTCGAAACCAATGTACTTCCCACCAATACCTTACTCCTTAATTACATTACTTAATGACATCCTGTATCACAATATTCTTCATTTAATTTTACCCGCTAAAAGATCAAGATACAAACAAGTTTTCACACGTAGCAACTAATTCCATAAAAAGAAGGATCGTTCTATTAACTTAAGTATTATACGAGTAATCCTGGTAGTCAGAGAATAAACCAGTAAAATCTGGTAATACTGGCTCTACTGGTTAGCGCAGCCAATGTAAGTATACAGAGAATATGGGCGAAGTTAGAAGGGAGAAACGCGTAGTCTTCGTTTCGTTCAAGATTACAAGTTCCAAGGAAGGAAAGAAAAGAAAAAAAGAACCACATGATGAGAAATAACATAGTTTATACATAGTACTAACCTGGTCGTTGTACAACGTATACTGCGTCGGTGTATGAGGCGGTGGATAAGGAGGCGGAAACTGCCAGACGAATTGATCTGCCGGATTGACCGTAGCATAGACGTTATCCTGTTCAACAGCTGTGCTGTTTCCCAGATCCGTCGATGTGGTAGTGACTGACGTCTGCGTGCAACAACCTTCACCAGGATAAGACGGTTCGACGATCGTTGAGACTGGCGATGTTGCTGTTTGAACTACAGTCGCTTCCGGATGTACCGCATTCGAATGATCCTCCCGTTTCCGCAATTTGCTACGGACAAGCCGAATGGCAATCATAGTCCCATTGCTCCCGACCATTTTTCTTTTCTGTTTCAGTCTCAGGTACAGCTTCGAGAGCTTCGCTTTAATGGATTTCGAACTTTCGGAATTAATTTTGAAGCTGTTTATGTGCCGCGGTTCTCGAATGGTATATCGAGAACGCTTGTGCCGGCTTCCGAAGAAAAATATAAACCAAACGCAGAGACCAAACGACCAGAACGCGTTTGTATTCTACGCGAAATAAATATAACGATTTTTTCTTTATGGCAATTTGCCTTTTATCAGTCTATTGTTTCTCTCTCTCTTTCTCTTGTAGTACTTTTTATCTAGTTCTTACTTCTCACGTCTTCTATTTTTCTTTCTCTTCCTTTTTAAACTTCTATTCCAGCATTGCGTCGCAAAGCCTTCGTCAGTTACAAGCAAATGTATCACACGAGAGTGAAGTTTTGACTTAGAAAGTCCTGTTTAACTCCTCAATTCGATTACAGAGCACCCAATTGTACGGATATTAATTAGACGTTTTGCGCGACCTATTCCGGCCCACCTTTTAACTCATGCTATCGACGAAACACTTTGTATAATTCAGCTGTTCGTTCTCGTACGTTCACTCGACTAACAACGGCGACGCGTTCGATGACTAGTTTATGAAAGAATTCTTGACGTTGAACTGCGTTGCTAGGATTCGAATGATGACTTGTACGAGTAATTTAGCTTTCTTCTACTTGTTTCAACTAAGGGAAAAACCACCACCCGGCTTCTCTCACAGCCGAAGGGCGCGCGAGCTGCCAGAACTCTCCGAAAATTACCTCGTTTCGCTCATTTCAAAAGCCAACCGAGATCTGATCGGAACGATGCGTGTACGACGGTATATAATACCGTCTCGTGACGTCATGTAGACGCTGGGCTGCGATTGGAGGTTGCCCCGAGCGTCAGCCAATCGGATCACTTACTGTGTGAAATTCGAACGGTACACGCTCGCTCGTTCACTCGAGAGCATTTCATTGTCGTCATTGCGGCCCCGGTTAGTTGTTGGAAAGGCCAGACGTGTACCATGTATACGTTTTTAAACATAACCGTGGAACAAGGGGAATAACGTAATCGAAATGTGATTCTAACGATTCTTTTTATATATAGTAAGTAGGAAATATTGCATAACGTTTTCAACACTTTACTGGAACCACATTTTGTACTTGTGTCGATTATCGTGAGGAACGAATCCGGAAAGTCGAAGTTTTTATTATTATAAGTAATATATTCTTAATTGTTATTGATAGATCTTCAAAGTGTTTACTTCTATATTTATATTTCATTTAATTATATTTAGATCCATTTCTATTAGTAAAATTTCAATTATTCATTTTCTTTTGAATATACAAGATAACTTATCAACTTTTAATTAATTCTAAATTGTTTGATATGTAAGCAACATATACAATAATATTTGCATGTTAAAAATGATAAAATGATATACGATGCAATGATTGTTTTTGTTTTGTTCGTATTCAATATTTTGACAGTATATCATGTTAACAACAAATTTTTATTGAGATTTTTGCGATGAAAATTTTATTTTAGATAATGTTGTAAACTTTTCTAGTTATATAAGATAAATTACACATGATTTGTAAATGCTAAATACGCGTTTTTAATGCGGTTCGAGAGGTTACAAAATACATTCGTAGTTAATTTGATGAAAATGATGATTTTTAGTATCATTTTTATGTTAACTAATTGTTTGCTTAAATATATGCTTCAGATCTATTGTATCTTAATATATTTTTATTAGATAATGCTCTTTTGATTTTCTGAAAAAATATAGCGTTTCGTTTAAGTTGATCTTGGCAACACATTCGCTCACACAATACGGTATAGAGAAAAGCACGTGTCCTCCTTGAAATCACATAAATTTTGTTTTGTTTTGTCTTGTGTAACATTGTACGATATATAGCCTATAAATAATTCAAATCTATCGGATAAATCACCTTGTATAATGAAAGGTACCAAAATTTGGATTTTCCTCTTTAAAATGAACGATTTATATCTTTTGATAATAAATTCTCAATCACTTTACTGTTATCCTACCTTTTATGCTGAATTATTATATCAAGTAATATAAAATTAATGATAATTATAAAGATCCATATTATCATAAATGTTGCATACATTTTTGTGTTTTGTCAATCGAAGTCGTTGAACAAATGTTTATGAATCTGAGTAGGAGTTCATATATCTCGACCCACTAATCTGGTATATTGATTCCATGTAATTAAAATAAAGTGGGAAAATCCATATTAATAATACCTATTTTAAATACTGTTTGCAGTGTTAATCCCAACTGTAAATCCGGAAGCAATTTCTCGTGAAAAGTAAGATAACCTATTGGATACAAATTTTTAAATTTTTTACTTTATTCTTATATTTTTCATACTACTGTGAAAATATGCTATCGTAATATAAATTACAGTGAAAAATGCTTTACAATTTTTTAAATCCCTGGATTAGTAATAATTTTAGATTAAATATGAAAATATGTTGTCCTTAGAAAGAATTTTTTTTTCTAAATACTTGTTCTATCAAATGATACTAACTATTAACGAAAGATATATAAGTTCCAATTATATTTTATAAATAATTAATTTGTTAAACGGTTCATATTCCAAAAAAACTTTTTGTTACTATGAAATTACAAATTAATAGTAGAAATAAAATAAATGTGATATAATCTATTTGCAAGAAAACGAAACTGTATATAAAGAATGGGGAATTATCGAGTTAACTCGTATGTTCTTGTCAACAGGTTGATGAACACATATAATAGACATCTATATTGTTGTTCATTCCAAGAATTGTTCTAAAAAAAGCTCGTATGTGATATTTTTATTGTTACGGAGAAATATTGACCATATCTTGTATGTCTTGATTTTATCTTTTGATCCTTCTGACGAATATGTTCCTCATTAAGGAAAGGCAAACAATTCTTTAGCAATCCGCACGAATGGTTCGCTTCTACATTTTAGGCCATTAATGTGGTCTGTTTTGCTAATTTTGAAATTTAACCTGACACTACTTAAGTAGACGCGTGTCTAGACAGAGCAGGGGTAGTTTGATGGGTGTATTCGCGTGCTCTATTTAATTAGTATCTATTCTTGTCTTCTGGGCGTGTACATAGATTGTTACTTGCGATTACATTACAAAACTAACCGAATCGATAATAAGTGTATTTACATTTACCTAATCCGGTTCATGGTCGTTGTGACCACCTTATTCGTCGCCATATTAAAAAATAGCTTTAAAAGTCAGAAAACAGGTGCATATCATAAGATTACCTCTTTAAAATAGAATTAAGATACATATCTTGATAGAATACTGTATGTATTATATATAATAATTATATTATAATAATAAATAGACTACGAATTTTTATTCAAACTCATATTTCCGTGAACAAAATCAAAGAAGTGGAAGTCAAATAGAGATTTGCTTCATCATCCGAATATCCAAATAGTAATTAGACCGTGAATTTTTATGCATTCATGTGGAATTTCAAGATGCAAAAATGTATGGAATGAACGTATCAGTGAAAGTGAAACAAATCTCTGCTTACGTTTCATTCCTTTAGTTGCGTTCATAAAAATGTGGATTTGTACAAATATTCGCAGACTAATTATTACAAATGCTTCACTTTGAATAATTCCTATATCTGTACATTTTTGCATGTTTAAATATCCCATAAATGCATAAACATCCGCAGTCTAGTAATAAATATATGTTTGTAAAATAAATGTTACTACATACATTACGTGTATATGTACGTTATTCTATACCAATGTAATTAAAAGTTAAGTGTATAGTTTGTACAGTTTTATGAAATCGATATTCAATTAGTCATCTATATAAACGGATATGTAACAATTACATATTTGTAAATGTTGAATTTCTTTTTCTTTTTATGTCGGTCTGTTATCATTTGTACATGTAGTCCAATCTTTCCTGTCGTCATGATAAAACTTGACTCATCCTATCATTATCATTCAGTATCGCTGTTCTAATGAACAAGATGATTGATATTGTAGCATATCTTTGTAGTACCTTATAATTGGAAATTCACGTGCTGTTCATCATTAAATCATTATATAAATATGCGAATTACACGTGTTCCTGTAATGAATAATATTTTATATAGAAAATAAAATACGAATTTTTCTGAGTAAAACACTCAACATAGAAATCTGATATATAAATTCTGATATAAGCGTTTTAAGTAAATTTTGGACTTTATAGCTTGATTTCTATTTATAAATAAGAGATTGATAAATAAAATTTATATGTTTCTTTGAAATTTCAACAAATTATACAATATCAAAATGTATTTAGAAAATTTCAAATGTTGAAAGCTTCATATGTTATATGATATTAAGTATGAATAGAAACAAATATGAAAAGTGGACAATGCGTATGACACTTAGCAGGTAGCTAATTCCATTTTTTATTTTGTTTTTATTGGACAAACACGTTCTATCTTAAATAATATACACACTTTCCACTGGAAGACTGATTTGATACATATATTGAGTTTCATTTCTATTCAATAAAAGTGCGCTTTTACTGCACTCGCGAAAGTTATGCTCCTAATTCAAATTTAGACCTATTTTCGCGATGCCTTAGATAAACTTCAAACTGAAAACTAGCAAAATAATAAGCAAAATAATAGGAAAGAAAATTCATAGCAGATTTATATTTTGAAAATAAAGTTTCGCTGCAATTCGATACGAATATAATTCGAATTATTATATTCACATGATGAAACAAAGTTTTCACTTTGATAATGGGTGAAAGATAAAACAAAACTCTCTTACACGTTCTTCGTGAAACTGTGCTAATTGTGTCAATGGGCAATAATGAGATTAGCTTAATATAATAAGACAAATTATATATTTTAAGTATCTAATTTAATTAACTTGGAAAAATTCTCCGGAGGAATAATACACACTGGAATTCATCAATGGAAACGGTTAAACGCAATTTGTTAGCAAACATCAAAATTAACATTAAAATTCTTTAAAGATGTATTTTTTCATGTTACAAAACACCCGCTAATTATACCATATCCTCTATGTGCGAATTCATTGAATATTTAAATGAATTTAAGAAATATTTAACGAATGATAATTTCTAACGTGCGTATTTTATGTTAATTAACGGATATACGTAACATTGTTTCATAGAAGACCTAATAATCGTGAGAAACTGTAAAATGAGTCAATCGGTTAAAATCAGTGAACAGATCCTACTGCGCATGTCATAAAAGTTACAAAACATGTTTATTTTGCCCTTGTTTATATAGAACAGTTAGTTTGTTTTTAAATGTTACTGACGTCGATAATGATAAACTCTTTTCATTAGTGGTATTACTGTGCGGACTTGACATTTCTTTAGTCATTGTATCGCGAGTTGTTTCTCATATTCATACGTAAGTATACAAACACGTAAAATAGTAAACACCTATTATTAACTTTATTTATAAAGTTTACTGTATAAAAGCTGTAGTTAAAAATAAACAATTAATGTAAGTGGTACGATAATTTTAATATGAAAGATTAGAAATACTAAAAATTAGAAATACTAAAAAATATGGTAAAGAAAATGGTAAATTGATTTTTGCAATAGGATTAATTTTCAATCTATGAAAATTGAACATTGTGATGAATGTTTCGCTCAAACTCTCTGTGATATTGAATGTAACATCTTTGATCATTTCCAATTTGTTCGCGTTTATCTAACCGGAAATTACTTTTCGTACATCTTATGGCATTTGTCAGTATATAGTATGTACACACATACTGTTTATAAGGATGACAAATTCCGATAAAAATTTCATTTACTTAATTACGGGACAACATATAGGAACAGGAACACTTTATACTATCAACAATAAAACAGACGAACATCTTTACATAAGCTACACACATCATTGTTATCCAGATAAAGAGAGAGATAATAAAAGTTGCTTCACTATCACAGGCACAGAGAAAATTTTCAACGAAAGCGTATCGCAATGAAGTTCCTGGATTCTAATCTCGAGATTGAATTTGTTCAAGTGAAACTAGCGAAAATACGAAGAAAAATATTTTTATCGACTGCAGTCTGGATACATGGAGAAACCTTTCCGTCTAATCTCGATCACAATGCTGTTGGACAGGAAAACTTACAGTCGGATAAATCCAAGATAAAATCCTTTATTGGGATTTAAAGCGAAATTCTCTTACAGATTATCAGATTTCCACATTTCATCCACGCGAGTCTGCACGTGATTCACAAATTTCCGATTCCTGTTAAAGCACGCGACGAACGATCGTATTATTACGGCATCTGGTACGTCTAGTGCGCAATTATTTCATGTTATAAGGATAGTTAATAACATATTAACTGTTATTAACGTCATTTCGATTATTTGAAAAATATGATAGAGTTTGATTGCTAATGAGCTAGTTATGCATTCTTATAAAAATTGGATAATGTTTAACATTTTGTTGCAATTGTATTGTAAACTCACTTTACCCGCACACATTACTTCGCATTATTAATAGCGCACAAGATATTCCGATCTAAATAGCTAATTAATTATACGCGAAGTACGTTAAGTCACGATAATTCGCTCGTTCCGAAACCATTTGTAATAATGTTGAATTGTGTGAGTCAGATTTTCAAATGAAAACCCTGATTCACGCTACGAAATATAAAATACAGGCTATTCATACGTTATCAGAAATTTCATTGAATAATTAGCATTGTTTTGCTTAGTTTTACTTTTGAAGTCAAAGTCTAACTCTAGATAGTGTTACTGAAAAATGCACGAATTGAGTATTGATATGACAAGCACCGCTTTAATATCTTCGTTCGAATTTATTAAAACGTTTTCGACTGAAATCCCATATTCCAGGAAGCTATTACAAACGAATTGCCTTATAGAAAGAAATTGTACTTATGATTAGCAACCGACTTCATTTTCTTTTAACTTCAAATAAAAAGAAACATTTATACATTTAATTTCTAAGGTGGATCACCTTGCACGATAATACATTCATTTCCTTGGTCATTAACGTTTAACGAGTTTTAATCACGTTATTTAATTAAGTTTTGTACACGTATCGCGATATATGCATCATATACGACGTTGCTTTCTTCTTGATAAATTTACGCCGACACTACAACGTAGTTATACACATGTTTGCATTCGACAGCAATACGAACTACGTAAGTATATCGTTACTTGGTGGCGAACGTGCGAGAAAGAGAAACAGAGAGATGACCTTAATTGGATAGAGTTTTAGTTGATGAATACACGCTATTTGTTGATGCATGTTCAATAACACGCGATTAATGCTTGAAAGGACTGTTGAACTATATCCACTTGTGTACTTTCTATTTTTAATATTTTATGCATTCTCTATTTTCCTTCTTCCTCTGTTGGCATTTTTTATAGTTTACAATTTCGCTCCACTGATTTATTATAACGTTTGTTATCCTTCTCATCCATTTTTCATATTGTGTGTTTTCCGAAGAAGCTCTCGAGGCCGTTGTACCAATATACGTAACTGTTATATATATTTTATTTTTGTATCGAAGACTAAATTACTAGATGTAAAAGATTTGTCTTTTTTTATACATAACATACTACAAGATATTCAAATACCGTTTAGTAATCATTTACAATATACGTATATTATTGTGACATATCATATGTATTAATAAACTCTAAGAGATTTAGAAAATGTTTTGGAAAATGCAAGATATTTACGTTGTCGTATTTTAAGATGTTAAATGTTCTGTAAAAAATTAGTATATGTTTTATTACCTGATCGTTACAGCAAGGAGAACGATGATGACGCCGACTAATAGCAAAGCGATCAATACGCCACATATCATGTACACGCTGTCGACAGGAGGATCTGCATAAATAAAAATAATTATATTTTATTATTAGTACGTCCGAAATGTCTAATCGTATGAATGCAATGGATAGAATGATAATTTAGTGAGTGTAGCTGCTTTTTTCATTAACAAATGCATTTATCTTTATTATTGTTGAAAGCTAAAAACAGATTCCTTCGTATTCTATTTAACTTCTCATTTCCATAGTATTTCATTATTTCGCATAATCTCATTTCATTTCTTATATACTACAAGGGTTGCAAGTACCCTGAAATAAAAATATACTTTTATGACAGCATTGCATCGTTCGTCAGAATGACCTGCGATGTTCATTCATCCCTGGATGTTACCTTCGAAAGCTGTCTCGATATTATAAATCAATACACATATTATAACGTTATAGTTGTATATGACGTCAAATTTATATGACGTTAGATTTTTATGACGTTTTAAGTAATGACGTCGTTTATTCATAAACATTAAACTTAGTTATTGTAACTTTACTTGATGTATATAGATACATGGTTAATGAAAACTGGAATTATATACTTATAATCTTAAGATCTTAATCTAAAGATCTCGGTATTTATAGATGACTCGTGTTTTTGATAGAGTTATATTCTCAAATATACTAAGGATTTGTAAAAAAAAAAATCTTGTTAAGCGTACATTGAATTCAGAGTTTTTGAAAATCTGTTATCTAGCTAAATTGATCCTTAACCTCTAGTAAGAGTATTTATTATATCTTTGAGTAGAGGATTAGCTTGCAACTAATTAGGAACTAAGTCGCAGACTTTTCCATCGTTACGTTGTTACTGATAAAGATTCTTATGATACAACATTTTTAAATAGCTAGCAATGAAAATAGCTAGGTCTGCTAGCACCATTTCTACTCGGCAAGTATTTAGGTCCATAACGAAGCAATACATCGCGACCTCAAAATACCCAAAATCAAAGAAGAAACATCAAAATATAGTAATAGATATAGCAAAAGAGTCATCAAATATCGAAACTCCCTAATTACTAAATTACCTAACACGTCGGACCAGATCCGCAGGCTAAAAAAACACTAAAGCAGAAGATTTAACGAGATATTAAAATGAAGTAATATTTATTTATCTATAATAATTATTTATAAATTATACTTATATATAATAAGTATTAACTTATTATACATAATTAGCCATGTCACTGCGCCACGCCAGAGAAAATTACTTATAATTCTCAATGCGAGAATTGATAGTAAAATAAAAAGTAAATAAAAAAAAAGTATTTAGATACGTAGTTAGGCACATGGCAACAAGTATGTCTCTTAGTGTCTCAACCTCGAGTTTCTGCTTTGTATCAGGGCTTCCTAATTGATGTTACAGGTAATTTTCCTTTCTAGCATTCACTAACAAGGGTGGTAGCATGCGTAGATGGAGTGCACACATAGGTTGGGAAAAGTTCTTCCCTCTTGTTGAAGGTCGACCGACAAATTACCTATCTGTCTTCTCCGGTACAAAATTTTACCTGTCTCAAACCGTGTAGTAATTTGAGGTATTGTTTTCATCAGAGGCGAGAAAGTCGATTGGTTAAGTCGAGGCGAGAAGATGGATTGGTTAAGTCGAAGTTGGAAGTTATTGGTATATAATCTAGGATCAGATGTTAACCATTTTGAACAAGTTTCTATATCTATGATATAGGCTTAGGACTATCATAAGATTAGGGTACTTGTGCTGTATAATTATTTATATATAGTAATATATAGTAATATCATGAATTTATTTTACAAATATGTTCCTAATTCAGTCTTTTGATTGGAAAAGGGTTTCATTATCTTCAGCATACGTTACCTATATTGCCAGTTGCAAGTATGGCATTACTGTCAGCTACATCTAAGGCAAACACTACCGTCTGTGTATTCATGATTACTGTACCGTGCTACTACAAATATATTCTGATGATTCAATCGACTAGTGAGGAACAGTAGAATTGATACTAAGTAAAGCGTGTCATTGTTTATAAACAGGAAAAACAATTAAAATTGTAGACGTTTTGCAGACACGAGTCTATTCATAAATATTTGTAATAGATAACGATACGTTTCTTATAATTTTTATAGTAATTTATGGAAGCTATTAATAACTTTTATATCACACATGTTTATTTTATGTGCATAGAACATTTTTTTACTATATTGGTATATTTAATACATTCTTTAGATAGTCTAAACAAATACAAAAAAATGATAAAGTATACAGTAACGGTATAAAATGTCTACATTATAGTTTAATGTCAACGGATTTATCGATCGACACAACTCAACCACAGGAGTTATAAAAATGGTTAACCTTCCCCGATGAGGAAGAATTTTTTTATAGCTTGACGCGCTGCATTCTGCAAGCACTTTATTTTCCCATGTTCATAAATAATTCTTTTAATAGTTCTTTAATATTTTCTTTTAAGAAAAATATAGATGATAGAAAAATGTCAACTTTAGAAACCCATTCGCTAAACTCTGCCTTCTGAAAACGAATTTTGATACGAACTAGTGTAAGTTAACTTATTTTTCTTATGGTAAACTAGATGGTAAGTTACGGTAGACTTAAATACTTTGATACTAATTAATGAGTGTATTCAATATATAACCCTCAGATCGTCGCAAACAATGTAGTAATTCATAACTATTTATATGCGATTAATGTCATTATAATACATCGCTGTATATATGTTTTAGTGAAAAGACAAACGTCCTCTGGCAAACAATAATCCATAAAGAAGGCTTTTTTTTGAGAGAGAATAAATTAATCTAGAGAAATGCGCGGAAATCTGACAGTGACGAATTAGTGATGGATCAATGCAAATATTTTCGATCGACATTTAATATAACGTATCGGAAAGTGTATTTCACCATTTAGTACGATTTAACAGTAATTCCATTCCGTATCTCTTATTTCTAATAGCTATTAAATGTTATTGATCTTTCTATCTTTCACTTCTTAGAGTGATAAGGGTAAGCAAGGATTATGATAACATTTAGCACGTATTAAAGCATTCAAAACAAAGCAAGATCATTCGAATGGGAGCTTTCTTTTCAGTTAATAGGAGAAGTAGCTCTGTCCTGCTACCGATGATATTGGGTTGGTCACGGAAATATGGCAATCTTTGTGGCTGTCGGTATTAACTTTTATTGTGTATTTACTTAACACGTCGGACCAGTATTTGATGGATTTGAAAGATTATTCGTTATAATCGGATAATCTATATTTCTCTAAACCTTCGCCATTGATCATCTATTAAACTCAGTAATTAAGAACGTATGAAATTGATTAGACGAAAAAGTATAGTATATCGTTCATTTTAATTTTTGATCAAAATATTTTTATATTAATAGACACTGTCTAGTAAATAGTTTTGTAAAATTATTTGAAGGAATTTATCATTTAAAAATGCGAAGGACTTTTCGATTAAAGCTTTTGAATCTTCATGGAAACAAATTGCGTATATTTATTATAAATAGAATGTTTCGTCTTCAAATTTTCTTTAACCTTTGCTATAAACTTCTCAACAATCCAATATTAAAGAACAATATTTCTTTTTATACATATGGTTGTAGAAAGAAAATTCTATTTTTACATCTTTCAACGCATAAATTTCTAATGCTATAATCGTAACAACAAGCGTAAATTGTATTCTCTAAAGAAGAGGTTTACTGTGTATTTATATCCTATTTTTATTGTGATTTAATCAGTTCGATATATAACGTCTGTCTGCGTGTACTAATTTACATCTGGAAGTTTGGTTTATTCTTATTTATGGCCGAGTAATTACAGTGACTGGTTATTTTCATTGAAATGATGAGGCCATTTTATCTCGGATTAAGCGGTTAGCAGATAGAAAGCCTATAAATAACTATATTTGCATTTCTGTCCTTGTACTTAACACGAACGTAATATAAAATTTCAACAATTTTTAGAAAGCTGATAAAGATAAAAAAGATTATTTGCCTATTTATAATCCCAGATTCTTTCTTTTTTTATTATCTATCTTCTTGCTATAATCTTTCTATCATTATAAATGAATATATTTTAATTTTCATATTAAATTCTCCTTAAACTATGAATAAGAATTAAGTTAAACTAAAGTAAATAATTGAATCAACGAGCTTATACCGAGAGAAATTATAAAGAGAATTTGTTATTTTATATTCTATAACATTGAATGATGAATCATTTTTGAAAAACTTATATAGTATAGACCATTTCATCAATTTTCAATTAATTACCTGATCATCTTTAGAAAGAGTTAACAATATGTAGAAACAATTGAGATAATAAGACAATGAAGTGATTATTATTTCCATGATCGTCTCAGTTTGACACAATATTCGAGTCTTGACAAGTGTTCTATGACGATGAAGACGCACATTTGTTGTCAACACGTGATAAAATACGTACGGATATCTAATTTATATTGAAACATATTGCAATTTGCATATGTAAGTACCGTTGCTTGACAACTAACGCGAATTTAAGAGCAAGATTATCGAGAGCAGATGCCCCTTTGTATTCAGCAGATCGTTGGATGTAAACAACGCTATTTCAACCAGCCTGAACGTGAACAGTTTAGAACCATTTATCCGCAGCGCGAAGGAACCTTCTGACGCAAATGTATAACTCTTTCGCGCCATAAAGACGCTTATTGGCCAAGATTCAAAGTACACACCAGGAACCGTTCGAAAAATTACAATGATTCAAAGACATTTATTTGTCAAAAAGAAAAAGAGGAAGGAGCAAAAGTTGTGTTAACTTACGCTCGACAATGTTCACGGGTAGCTAAATTTTAAAAATTAAGAAAAAGTATATAGAATTAATTAGATAAACTTTCATTTTGATTATGTATATGCAAAGTTGGTGATGTTAAGGACTTGAAATTATTTTATTTCTCCGTCTTCTATCTTTCATTTTCTGCTCTGTTACTATTGATTACTAATCAAACAAGTTTATTTCTAGAATGGATATAATCTCTCTTGATAAAATCGTTTTATCCCCCTTCACAGTCATAAATTTATAAATTGTTATAATAATAGTAAAAAGTCTCTTAATTTTCGACTTTGGCTTAATTTGAATTAAAAATTTTTCTCCATTTGTTACGATCGATGTATCTGATGCCATTTTCGCTTATTGTTTATTCAAATATATGTTATTATTGCACATGTCTGAATTTAATGTTAATTTAAGTATTAATGTCACGTGTTTTTACGTATTTTTAGTTAAGCTATTATATAATATCACGCTATTACGATAATCCATAGCTTTATTTGCTGTACTAAAGTAAGAGTGGAACGAGATAACGTAAGGTTAACATAAGTTTAATTATCAAGAAGAGTAATCATGTTTGTGAAATTTAACTTGTACTTTCCTTCAAGCATAATTACAGGATATTTGTAACAATTCGTTTAAAATTTTTTTTTTTTAATTAATTTGATATTTAATTGAAAAGTTATTCGGTTCTGAAGTTTACCGAAAAAAAGTAAGATATTCAAAATTTTTAATCAATAATATACATAATTCTTCCAAATGTCCAAATTGAACAAATTGTGAATGAAAAGAAATAAAAAAAAAAAAAAAAAAAATAATAATAATAATATACATCACAGGGATCAGAAACATAGGGGTCATTTCGTATCAAATCTTCTGTATACTAATATCTAGAGTTTTGTTCAAATTGAAGTACAATATGTTGTAATTCAAAACAACAAGGCATCAAAATTATCAATTCTTACTTGTACAAAAATTACTCTGGCAAATAAATTTTTATCTCTATTATTTATTACATACCATGAACTTAGCTTTCTTTTTTGTTTTAATTTTAAAACATTATCTTTAATCAATTTTCTACTGTACTCCTAAAATCACTTTTGCAATACAAAAATATTCAAGATATTTTTATTTTACAAACTCAAGTCCCGATTTAAGGCTTAAGGGGGTATTCTAGACTAGAGGCATGAATTTTGGGCGGTTTTTGAAGCTCTGTACAAATGAAACAAAAAATATTTTTACTATCCATCTTTTTATCATTTGTTTATTGATATTTTAAGATTACATAAAAAAATTAACCGAAAAAACCCAAAATTCAC